>NC_092701.1:35448519-35748519 GCF_964275005.1 Diadema setosum
GTTTTATTTTGCTATGTCTTCACACAATTACCAACTACTAAACTATTTGGAGTAGAGCATCACACAGATTCATCCCAACCTTGATATGCATACTGAACAAAGGAAGACTGTCATTTTTATCACTGTTTTCATTATGAGTTGTAAGCATATTATAAACTTAGCCAAACAAAGATCCCCAAGTGATGATTAGCTAGAGCCAGCTCTGAATTCATTTCCTTTGTTAAAACACAAAAAGCTCGATATTACCTTTAAGGGATATGAAGAGCTTATTTCCTGGTTCTCTCTTTCCAAATCCCGTTTTCTCCTTAACAAAAGACGCGAGAGATTTAAATGTGAGATCCTCTGCAACGACTCACAGGAATCACTAACAGAATTTTAAAAAGGCATCCTTTCTTTCTTTTTTCTGCCCTGAATCCATGAAGTTCAGCAAAAACAGTGTCATGATAACAGACGGAGGAAATTCATGGTATGCATAATGGAGATAGATTTTGGCCAAAAGCCTGAGCACCTGACAACAGCCACGGAATACAATTGAGAGTGCAGTGAAACTGGCCAATACTGTTTGAGTTTTCACTTCTCTTTTTCTCTCCATGTTGCTCTGTGCCTCAAGTTTTTGATTCATCTATATTGCTGAAGGATCCCTTGAGAATTTAGAATATAAAGCTGTAGGGATTCGGAGATTTAAACTTTCTTTTCTGTTCTCTCTCCTCTGTTCTTTTGGGTGTGATTCCCCTTCTTTCTAAATCTCTGTAGATATTACTTCATACTTGATGTACTGTACAAGGATCTACATGTGTACATTATGGTAACGCAACATTTGCTCCTACAACAACTGTTCTGGGCCCTGGGAGAAAATAAGACCAGGTCCCTGTTGCATAAAAGTTACTATTGTAGTAACTTTGCCATCCACTGGTAACTTCCATGGAATTCTTGATTTTGATTGGCTGTTGAGTATTGTTGCCTTGGTAGTTACCATTGGATGGCAAAGTTACCACAATAGTAACTTTTATGCAACACGGACCTGGTCTTATTTTCTCCAAGGACTTAGGGTTAGGATTGTGGTGGGGTTTTAGCTTTAGTTTGATATGAGGATTAGGATTAGGGTGAGGGTTATATTTGTGAGTGGGTTTTATGTTTGGCTTAGTGTGTTGATATTTTGTGGGAGCAGTTGTCACATTAGCAAATGTCATGGACCACATATAATATCTATGTTATCATTGCAACCTAGATATCCAATTTACAACAAGGAGAAAGAGTGCCAATGTGTATTGTAATCATGCCTTACAAACAAGCTATTACATGTTCAAATAGTCTAGAAAACCATAAATGCCTAGCCGTGTCCTGCAAAAGGTTAATAGTAGATATGGCTGAAATTTGGTATGGGGATTCTTCAGCAACATTTTTTCTGTAGTCTCAACTTTTTTTTTTGCACACAGAGCTCAGAACTTTACGTATCTTGGCAGTGCTGTAAATGGCAGGTTAGCATACTAGTACCATTCGCTGCACACATCAGTGACAATTGACATGTGAATGTCAATATTAACATAATTGTCAAAAATCAAAACATTGTAGAAGTTTCCAACAAAACAAGACATACTGAATGTGCATGCAGCAAGAGAAATGAAACACAATACATCAGTGAACCTCACTCATTTTGTACTTAAAGGGATTGTATAGCATTGGTTGAGATGAGGATTGAGCTTGAAACTTTTTGCCAGATACTAAGAAACCATTTATGAAATCTTACAGAGCATACAATTCTAAGAGGAATTCAAAGTGTATTTGAGGAAAATTGGTTTTGAAATGGTCAAGATATCCAAAAACAAAGTAAAACAAAATGATTCTAATAAAAGTTTGGTCCTACCTTTTATTAGGATCCCTTTGTTTTGGATATCCTGGCCATTTCAAAACCAATTTCATCAAATAAACTTTGAATCCCTCTTAAAATTACACACTTTTTCATATTTCATATGAGGTTTCTCATTATCTCATAAAAAAAGAAGAGTTTGAAACCTGAAGCCCGATCTCAGCCAAAACTATACCATCCCTTTAACACTTGACCGTAGCACGTAGCACGCGTGTAAATAAATGGCACCCCAACTCTTCTGGAGATGAAAGTCTTATCCCAGTTTGTTATGATATCCATCTCAGAAAGCAAAAACAATACACAATGCCACAGCAACACGAAACAACTTGAATGTATCCTTCCCATTCCATCATCGCCTGCTTATCTTTATCGATCGGGTGCCTCTTTGGTTACATTTGCTCTTCACACCATCTTCCAACCACCTCCCCCCCCCCCCCCACATCCAACAATCACTGTAATTGTTCCCCTCGTCCCATGAATTTCACAGGAGCAGAGGTAGTGGTCATAAATGACAATTTTCTTCTCACACTTATTGGTGTCTTGTCAGCTACCATCCAAGCAAACAGCATACACTGTTTATTGTGTGTACCCTGGAGTATTTGCTTAAGCATTGAGAATAAACTCACTATATTCACATCTAATGAAGCTTTCACATTCTAGTAATGTCAATAAGAATACAGTTTGTTTTTTTGTTTTTGTTTTGTTTTTGTCTGTTTTTTTTTTTTGGGGGGGGTATCTACAAACTTTAGGGAGGCATTCAAGATTAAATTCCTCCAGCAACAGGTCCTGTTTACCTTTGGGAGCAGTGATTTCAAAAATGTTTAAGATATCACTTTTGATGCATATGTGTAGGTCAGTTGTATCACAAAAAATCCTACCATGTAATTTGTTTGCAATAAGGCCTAAAATATAAGGAGATATCACTATTTTTCTCAATAAACCATAACTGTAGATGGTTTAGTCTGGAAACATTTTTATTATAACTATTGTTCACATTTTGTGTATTTAACAATACTTGGCATCGATTACTAACTGGTTGAAATTTCTGCATTGGTTGTTTCTATCCCTAACTCACATTTTAGAACTATTTTGAAGCACTAATGCTGGGTTTTTGTTTCCTCTGCAAAATAAATTATGCCTTTAAGCACTTCCATGCCATTCATGATACCACTAAATTTGTCTACTCTCATAAAATTCCCAAAAGCAGTCCCATGAGCTCTTCACCCTCCCTTGTTTTCTTTCAAAATTGTTTGACACTGAACTTTCTTCTATCGTATCTTTGACAGGTCTGAAGGCATTTATACTTGCCCTGATGAAGAAAAATAAAGCTTTTAGGAGATTTAATCACAATCTTTCCTGGTTTATTGCCCTAGAGGATATACTCTGTGCCTTTAAACATATATTTTATAAACGACAAATACATGTGATGATTTCTTCATATAGAAAAAAGATTAATTATGGCTAAATCCATTTGTTCTCCATTCTACCAATGGTCATTATTACTAATAAACATGGTAAACAAGTCTGACACTACAGGTAACTAGGTTTCTACCAACCAATTCTTGAAAGAAATAGCATCAGTATATTGTTCACTTTCATTTTCTGTATAACATGATTTATATACCCAATGATTTCTTACTGACTTGACAAAAGTTTTAAACTTTATCTCAGTTCATCTGCTCTACATCTAGAAAAGTTATTGAGAGCACAACAAGATGCAGCTTAGTCAAATATACAATCTTCTTTGCAGTGACACCATCAAGACCAATACAAATTACCAAACTTCCAAATTGAATCAAGTACATGATAAAGCTTCAATTGCCAGATAGGGGAAGGAAAGGGAGGTATCACCACACTGCTTCGACTGGTTATCAAAAAATTATCATCACAACACATTGGATGCTATGTAAAATATACACACAAACACAAACACAAACACAAAAACAAACAAACACAAACACAAACACACATACGCTCACACACAAATACATGAATGACAGACAAGAACAGTGGAGATAGGAACGATCATTCTGCAAAGATCTCAGATAATGGAATTGATGTTCATGAAGCCAGCTATAAATGGATGTCTGCCACATAACTGTGCCCATCCATCACAACACCTGTCCATCTGTGATAGACTGCAGCTGGCAGTGGTGCAGTGGGTCAAAACGTCTCTCAACCTGCTATCAATTACCATTCCGAGGTCCCTCGTTTCCCCCCTTGCAACAATTATCTTTCCTCCTCCACCTCGATCCTCCCCGACCGACCAACACGTCCTCGGCAGATACATGGGTCCGACCCGGTGACAGAGACCATTGTTGGCAGTTGTCAGGGATGCCCGGAATGGGAAAGGGAATGAGTGGGAGGCATTTGGCCATCCATCACACTAGCTGTCTGGGGTAATTGCCGCCTGGGTCAATTCCGGTAGTCAGGGGACATTAAGGTATCAGGGAAGGCGTGACACAATCACTAGTGTTTGCCGAGGCAGACCAGGAGGGGGGAGGACAGGCAAGTGAAATGGGCAAGAGGCGAAGGAGCAGAGCAGAGGGTAGTGAGAATCAGGGCATGAACCTTGCTGGAATGATCTTCCTCTCTCACATACAGTCGTAGATTTGTTCTGGTTCTGCCGATTGGAAACGGAAGACATTGAGGTGATTAAAAGCAGTGAAGTATTTCTTAAACCTTTATGTGCATAGGCACTTCACCTAACTTGCCATGCGTTTCATCAGTATTTAGTAATCCATCAAAATTTGACCTAGTTGTAGATTTTTGGTTTTTTTTTCCTCTTTACCTCAAAACAAGTATACTGTCGATTCCTTTGATTCCATAGTCATTATGTCTAAACTTTAGAGATTGTAGGGGTATTATGAATGTTATGGAAGTGCTTCCTTTGTATGGTGCACTTTTTTGTGCACCATACATACGAATACATAATGTGTTATCACTTAAATTTGGGGCCCCCCCCTTTTTTTTTTCTAACCCGGAAGTATGTAAGTGCGCTAAAAAGAAAAAGATAGAGATCTTGAAGTGTAGCGTGATAAGGTTATGTTTTTTTTTCGCTGAAGACCCACCCCCCCCCCCCCCTCCATTTTTTTTTTATTTATTTATCTATTTATTTTTTTTTTTTTTTTTTTTTTGCTTGTCAGCTGAAGAAACCCGGAAGTGGAAGGGGAGAGGTGAGCTGAGGACCTTTCTTTTCTTTCTTTCTTTTTTTTTTTGCTTGACAGTATCTCGAGGGGACATTGGAAGGGTGGAAAGAATGGGCAGCTCTGAAGCAATAATTGCATGAGAGTGATTACAAATCATATTTTGTTTGAACACTTTGTTGACCCTGTGCACACCTGCAGATGACAGATAAAAATTGTGTACCCTTAGGTGTTACACACATACTTCTCCAAATACATTAACACAGCCTGCATTGGGGGTTCAAGGATGATTTCATACCCCATAGCCTTTTCAACTCTTTCCTTTCATTGTTTTGTTCTATACATGACAGTCTGTAGTTCATTTTTCATCCTGTTATATGTTTTACACAATTTATTGCCTCATCCCAACAATTATGATCGAGGTTGAAGACATTTCTAAGCCAAAAGTGCAAAAAGCAAACTGAAAGGCACAATTTGAGATTCACATTATACAAGTAATGTTTTTGAAAGGTCTCTCCATTTTTTAAGAACACATTACTTTGAAGATAGATTGATTTACATTTCTTATTCTGTGCTGACCTTATAATCTTAAACTGTGCCAACAAAATAACAATGTTTTAGATATGTATGTCTAATTTGTTTTGCTGGAAAATGAATTCTGATTTGAATTGCAATTGAACAACAGTGGCAAACAAAATCACATTCAGGAGTAGCCAAATCACATTCAGGAATAGCCTTATCAAATAATCCCAAGCACAGCAGTCACACTGATTTAGTCCTTTTGGCATAATATCAAGCTAAGAATTCATTGATACAGCAGAGAGAAGTTCACATTTGCATTTGCCCTTTTTACTGTTGTGATGTTTCTGCAAGGAATACATATTTTATTTGGCTAATATTGCCTTAACATCAATAAACTGCTGTGTTTCATACCAGGCATAAAAAACAAAACAAAGTATTTTGTCCAACAAGAGTAACCATAAAGGCCTGAATGATTAGAAAAATTCCCTTTTATGATGTCGCTTTAATTCATCCACAATGACAGACATTGTCTAGACATTGATGCCATTTTGATCTCTTCTCTTATAACGTTTGTGTGTCCCTTTTATAACCCTGAATACTAGATTCTTTTCATAAGCTGTCCTTTTATAAGATCGTATATTGTAGAGATAGGTAATTCAGGCCTTTTCTCTGAATTAAAAAAAAAAAAAAAAAAAAAAAAAAAACTTCTTTATGATGGTTGGGGAAACAATACTGTAGATTTCCAGTGAATTTCTTTGGACCTGCAAAAACTTTCAACCATTATATTAGCACAAAGGGGGAGTGTATTCATGGCATGGATTAAAAAACAAAAACAAAAAAACAAACTCGAGGTGTATTACAGTATGATTTCATACACAGTGCAAAGAGATTTATCATTTAACTGTGCAAAATCTTATGACATTTGCAAAACGAACATTCAACCTTTAAGGACAGCGGCACAACATCCTCAGCTGAATCATCTTTTCATTAGAATTACAAGTGGTATTTTTTTTTTCTCTACCAAATGACTCATAAATGATTACCAAGTGAGAATGTGAATACAATGATAGCTGCTGGAAAATTAAAGGGCTGGGATACATTTTGTAGATGACAAAGTCATGTGAGAAGACAGCAAATGTTAACTAGATATATCGCTACGGCGACTGATAAATGCCTCCGCCATAATGCATGGTTCTCCTAATAGGTCTATAGTACAATGTCTTGACAATGTGCGATGACAGTTTCACACAATTGGCAAAATATTAAAATGACAGGTTTGCCACAAATGTGCTGAATGTTCACTTTCCTAGAACTAGGTTCAATTGGATGAATGATTAAAAATGTCAGAGTGCAGGTATTTGGGGAACTGATGATTTTTACTTGACTTTTGACCCCTTTATACGTTTATGCATTGAGTAATTTTCAAGGTATCAAATGGGAAAATAGCATTATCTAAACCTGGCCTTTGACCTTTGACCTCACAGTTCCAAAGAGAATCACTGTTAGGTTGAACATGCATAAATATGTAAGTTTCATGATGATACCTTGAGTTACTGTTGAGATATGGAGGAAAAAGTGCAATTCAACACTTTCACTTGACCTTTGACCTTTTGACCTTTGACCTTTTGGCAAGAAACTTCCCACAAAATATATATCAGGTAATACATGCATACATCAAGTTAAAAAAAAGCCTTCAGGCATTGCGTAAATATAAGGAAAGTAGTGATATTTTGAGGAGTTGACCTTGACCTTTGACCCCCTGACCTTTGAACCATGACCCCCAACTTCCCTAGATAATCACTGCCCATTGGAACAAGCATATATACTAAGTTCCATGAAGATACCTTGAACCATTTGCGAGATATGGAGAAAAACATGAATTTTCAACCTTTTTTTTCACAAAATAACCTGTGACCTTTGACCTTCAACCCCATGACCCTAAATCCAAATAAAGTATTACAGTGAAACCCCGTTATAACGAGTTCGGTTATAACGAGGAACCGCTTATAACGAGGTGATCGCGTCGGTCCCGTTTTCCTTTGCGTGTAAAGCTATGGCAGAACGAATCAGTTATAACGAGCTCGGTTATAACGAGATTCCGGTTATAACGAGGACAATTTCGGCAAATCATGATAAAGAAAAACATAAGCATTTTGATCGGATATAACGAGGTTCCATTTCTTGACCAAATTGCGGCTTTCAAACACGCGACAAATGAAACATTGAAAACCGAATTCACGCTATCCACGTCTTCTCCCGTTTTGCAGAGAACCGTTCCTTCCATGTTTTCTTCTTAATCACGCGATAAGACACAGGAATACCTTCCGATGTTCCTACTTAATTATTAAACATAATCATTCGATTTTCTTTTTCGCGAGAAACGAGTGCGTGATATGAGGTCAGACCACAGCGCAACGAGAAAAAAAAATAGATAACGCATTCAAAAACTTTTCATGTAGCGACAATTGTGACCAAAAATGGACAACTGGAATGCGTGTGCAACTCATCATTATATCCTTTCCAATTTTAGTTCCGACTTCCAGTTCTTTTGCTGGTTTTGAGCAAATATGAGTTTGGATGATTAATGCCAAAATGATAAAATCATCGCCCCGATCCCGCCGGGTGACAGTAGCGTTAAAATAGTTGAGTAACGCATGTTAACCTACTTAATCGGTGTTCAGAAAAAGAAACAAACGCATTTATTGGTTTGAATAGATCTGGATTTGTTCATTATCATTTAACAAATGATAATTTAAATATGAGTGTGTGATCAAAGCAGAAATAATTAGTGAAATCATCGTGATCCCCCCGGGTGACAGTAGAGTACAAATAGTTGAATAACGCATGTTAAGCTACTTAATCGGTGTTCAGAAAAAAGAAACAAACGCATGTATTAGTTTGAATAGATCTGGATTTGTTCATTATCATTTAACGAATGATAATTTAAAAATGAGTGTCTATGATTAAAGCCGAAATAATTAATGAAATCATCGCGATCTCGCCGGGTGACAGTAGCGTAAAAATAGTTGAATAACGCATGTTAACCTACTTAATCTGTGCTCGGGAAAAGAAACAAACGCATTCAACAGTTCAAGAACGGATGTACAAAACGCGAAGAGATTTTCGGAAGAAAATAAAGAACGCATTTTTAATCCCTTCGAGCGCAACGATCATACATTGTATAAAATTACAGCCAAATGATTCATGAAATTATCGAATTCCCGCTGGGCACCAACAGCGTAAAATACCTCGCAAGTTAGCGGTAAACAACGCACGTATGTTACTTTGAAATCATCGTGATCTCGCCAGGTGACAGTAGCGTAAAAAAGTTGAATGACGCATGTTAACCTAAATCAGAAAAAGAAACAAACACATTTATTAGTTTGAATAGATCTGGGTTTGTTCATTATCACAATTTTAACACTGCATTTCACAATGGTGATTTTTTTCTTTCTTTCGGAATGGTCTACCAGGTACAGAATTGCGTAAAAAGGATGACGACCTCCCACATTCAATCCTGTCACATATTTTTCAAGAACGGTCGTACAAAACGCGAAGAGATTTTCGGAAGAAAATAAAGAATGCATTTTTTATCCATTTGGGCGCAACGATCATACATTGTACAAGATTACAGCCGAAATGATTCATGAAAACATCGCATTCCCGCTGGGCACCAACAGCGTAAAAATACCTAGCAAGTTACGGTAAACAAGGCCTGTATGTTACTCTATATATTTGCGCTGGTGTTTATTAGAAAAAGCTTAACAAAACAAGAATTACAATAAAGAATTAACTTATCATTTCAGCCCCTATTTCTTTGTCTAATTCACAAATAATTTCCCTTTATTCTCTCAATAATAATGCTCAATAATTGTGTAATTAACAACGCAAAGGATATGTTCTTAAGTTTCATTGATGGGTTTATGACGTCATGCTTATGTTTTTCTTTGTTTTTGATGCGTACGGTTATAACGAGGTACCGGTTATAACGAGGTAATATCGCCGGTCCCACGGACCTCGTTATAACGGGGTTTCACTGTATCCCCCCAGGATATACCCTCATGCCAAGTTTGATGTAAAACCACCTCACGGTTCTTGAGATATCGACAAAAACAAAATGGGACTGACGTACATACGGACGGAAAGACAACCCGAAAACATAATGCCTCCGGCCACTTCGTTGGCGGAGGCATAAAAAAATTGGTCACGAAGCAAGGCCAGCGTCGCACACACAAACAGACCCTGTTAAATTTACTTTTTCATGTATAAAGAAGGAACAAGCGAGGGCACCATCACCAAAAACAACAGGCGTCTTCGTTTTACCCAGGGCTGCACACTGGCGCCGGTCCGACGGTCAAAGACCGGTAAAAGTCACTGTCGGACCGGTAACTTTTCAGGAAATCCACAAGTTACCGGTCCGACATGACCAGTAAAAAACAAAAAAAAAAAAAAAAAACATTGGTGGGGTCAGTAGAAAAAAAAAGAGCAGCCCTGATCAGGGAGAAACAGAATGCAAGATATCGCACTGTTCAACAAGTTTTACGCAAGATTTCGTTTATGTCTACCGGTGCAATTTGTACAGTAAACGGGATTAGTTTTGAGCACTAGCAGTCGACCAGTTATCGGAGTCGCGCTAGCTTGCGCATTTGGCGCTGCTCACGCACTGCATGCAATGCAATACATGCAAAGCATGTATACAGTGTAACTGCTTTTCGATTGCTTGCGATCGGCGGTCATGCCAGACAAGAAGCATTGATAGAAGCGCACGCATTTCTGGGTCATTTTACTCATGATTTTTAACGCAAGATCGATCCGATCCCGGCTTCGCTGCAGCGTGGCAGTTATGTTAGAACTAATATACTAGTGTCGATTTTTAGAAAAAGTAAAAACACATTCGATATTCAGCGATACAGTAAATGGATCTGATTGCGTTTATTTTCATTTTACACAGTCATTTCACAAATGAATATTTTCATTCGCTCAGAATGGTCTCATAATGAAGATAGGCGCAAAAAAGCATCACGAAATCGGCCCTTCCGTGAACTTTTTAAGAACGCATGCACAAAATGTGAAGAGATAATACTAGGGAGAAAAAAAAAAATCATGAAATCATGGCAGTCCCGCTTACATATTTGAGGGAGAAATCGTCCCGAAAAGGATCATGAATTCGACCGGCCGCGTCGTATCTTTCAAAAGCTTATGATGTACGGAATGCGAAGAGATTATAGAGGGGAAAAAAATAAAGGAAACAGTTTGGTGAGTGCATCATAAAAGATTACAGCAGAATAACAATTCATGAAATCAACGCAATCCCGTTGAAATTTGAGGAAATAATAGGCGCAAAAAGGATCTTGAATTCAGTCCTGCATGCCGTGTTGTTCATCAAAAACGCATGCACAAATGCGACGAGATTGTTGGGAGAAAAATAAAAAACACATTTTTACCCTTCTGGTGCGTGCATTACAAAAGATTACATCCGAAGTAATTCATGAAATCGCCACAATCCCGCTGATATTTGCAGGTAGAAATAGGCGCAAAAAGGATCGTGAATGTGAACGCATGTACGAAATGGGAAAAGATTAGCGGGAGAAAAATAAAGGACACATTTTCACCCCTTTTGGCGATTGCATCATATAGATTACAGCCGAATAGTAATTCACGAAAATTTGGCAATCTCGTTGGAATTTGAGTAAACAATATTAGGCGCAAAAAGAATATCGAATTCGGCCCTGCATGCAATGTATAATTTTGAAAACGCATGCACAAATGCGAAGAAATTATCGGGAGAAAAATAAAGAACGTATTTTCAACCCTTCTGGTGAATGTATCACAAAAGATAACAGCCGAAATAATTAATGACATATCGCAATCCCGCTGATTTTGATGTAGAAATAGGCGCTAAAAGGATCGTGAATTCGGCCGTGACGTATAGGCATGTACGCAATGCGAAGTGATTATTGGGTGAAAAATACAGGACACATTTTCAACCCCTTTTGGCTCGTGCATCATAAAGATTAGAGCCGAATAATAATTCATAAAATCATCGCGATCCCGTTGAAGTTTGAGGAAACGATAGGCGCAAAAGAATCATGATTTTTGGCCGTGTCGTGTATCTTTTAAGAACGCATTTACGAAATGCGAAGAGTTTATCGGGGAAAAATAAAGGACACATTTTCAACCCATTTTGGCGCGTGTATCATAAAAGATTGCATCCGAAGTTATACATGTAATCATCGCAATCCCGCTCATATTTGAGGTAGAAATAGGCGCAAAAAGGATCGTGAATTCGGCCGTGTCGTATACCTTTCAAGAACGCATGTACGGAATGCGAAGAGATTATGGGGAGAAAAATAAAGAACGCATTTTCAACCATTCTATTAGTTGGTGCGCGCATCACAAAAGATTACATCTGAAGTAATTCATGAAATTGCCACAATTCGGTTGATATTCAATGTAGAAATAGGCGATAAAAGGATCGTGAATTCGGCCGTGTCGTATACGCAAGTACGAAATGCGAAGAGATTATTGGGAGAAAAAAAAAAGGACACATTTTCAACCCCTTTTGGCCCGTGCATCATAAAGATTACAGCCGAATAATAATTCATGAAATAATCGCAATCCTGTTGAAGTTTGAGGAAACAATAGGCGCAAAAAGAATCATGATTTTTGGCCGTGTCGTATATCTTTTAAGAACGCATTTACGAAATGCGAAGAGTTTATCCGGGAAAATAAAGGACACATTTTCAACCCATTTCGGCGCGTTATCATAAAAGATTACAGCCAAAGTTATTCATAAAATCATCGCAATCCCGCTGATATTTGAGGTAGAAATAGGCGCAAAAAGGATCGTGAATTCCGCCGGGTCGTATACCTTCAAGAACGCATGTACGGAATGCGAAGAGATTATGGGGAGAAAAATAAAGATCGCATTTTCAACCATTCTAGCCGGTGCGTGCATCAAAAAAGTTACATCCGAACTAATTCATGAAATCGCCACAATTCCGCTGATATTTGAGGTAGAAATAGGCGCAAAAAGTATCATGAATTCGGCTGTGTGGAACATCTTTAAGAACGCACTTACGAAATTCGAAGAGTTTATCGGGAAAAAGTAAAGGACACATTTTCAACCCATTTTGGCGCGTGCATCATAAAAGATTACAGCCGAAGTAATTTATGAAATCGTCACAATCCCGCTGATTATTTGAGGTAGACATAGGCGCAAAAAGTATCATGAATTCGGCCATGTGGTGCATCAAAGAACGCACTTACGAAATTCGAAGAGTTTATCGGGGAAAAATAAAGGACACATTTTCAACCTCTTTTGGTGCTTGCATCAGAAAATATTACAGCCGAAGTAATTTATGAAATCGTCACAATCCCGCTAATATTTGAGGTGGAAATAGGCGCAAAAAGTATCATGAATTCGGCCATGTGGTGCATCTTTTTAAGAACGCACTTACGAAACTCGAAGAGTTTATCGGGAAAAAATAAAGGACACATCTTCAACCCATTTTGGCCCGTTATCAGAAAATATTACAGCCGAAGTAATTTATGAAATCGTCACAATCCCGCTAATATTTGAGGTGGAAATAGGCGCAAAAAGTATCATGAATTCGGCCATGTGGTGCATCTTTTTAAGAACGCACTTACGAAATTCGAAGAGTTTATCGGGAAAAAAATGAAGGACACATTTTCAACCCATGTTGGCGCGTTATCATAAAAGATTACAGCCGAAGTAATTTATGAAATCGTCACAATCCCGCTAATATTTGAGGTGGAAATGGGCGCAAAAAGGATTGCAAATTCGGCCCTGCATGTCGTGTGCCTTTCAAGAACGCATGCACAAATGCGAATAGATTATCGGGCGAAAAATAAAGAACTCCTTGGAGCGCGTACATCAGAAAATTTTACAGCTAAAATAATTCATTAATCGTCGCAATCCAACTGACCACCAAGAGCAGGTTACGCAGCAAGTTCGTGCGCCGATGTTTAGAAAAAAGTCACAAACGCATTTGATACAATCTAATTTTGTTCATTATCATTTTACACTGTAATTCACAAACAAACATTCTAGTTTTTCATATCTTTTTTTTTAATTTCTTGTGCAATAGATAATGCAAGTTAAAAAAAAAATAATCTGTAAAATGTACATGGGTGGGGGGGGGGGTACGTCCATAAAAAAAAAGAAAATAAGTTTAATTTTTAGGTTGTCGTTGACCGGTAAATTTTCTGTTCAGACCGGTAAAAAATGTTAAAACGGGGCATTTACCGGTCCGACAGAGACAGGTTGGACCGGCAGAAAAAATGGGTTAGTGTGCAGCCCTGTTTTACCATAACACACCTTCATGCCAAATTTGAAGATGATCTAAGAAGAACTGCAGCCAGTAGAGTGCTCACAAGAAAATCTCTGCGGCGGACGCGGCGCAACGAGGCCAAATCCATAGTATCCTCCGAACTCTGTTCGGGGGATACAATGAGTGGATGACCTATATGTCAACACTCAGCATACTTTCACACCCCATGATAGCATACTGTGCAAATGATATGCAAATGAGTCCATTATGCCCATTGCATATGGATATGAAAGATTGAAAATACTGAAAATGTGAAATACATACATTTTGTATGACTACGTTCCTCTTTAACTGGAACATTTTCTCTGTGTGTACAGTTATAATTGTCATCTACAGAAACACTCAAATCCAAACTTCAAAACTTTACCTATTCCTCTCACACTGAGGACTATAATTGCAGTCTATAATGTTCGGAACAATTGTATTCTTTATCTGCTATGTGTTTGTTGTTGTTTGCCATTTTCTTCTCTGTTGTCATGTTTGAACATGTGTTATATCTATCTTTTCATTTATGAAGCGCCATGAGCACTAAAAAGCGGACCTGTACGCTATACAAGTGGCCACTATTATCATTATTATTATCATTGCTACTTCTACTACTATTACTACTACTACTGGTTACTACTACTACTAATAATACTACTACTAATACTAATACTAATTGAACTCTGCAATACATCTTGTAAAACTATGTCTGCTGATTCTTTAACTCCTTTACATGTATCAGTGGTTTTTGTGAGTGAATACATGCTACTGTCATACATTGTATAGTACATGTGTGAATAATGTGCACAGCTATTAATATTTACCAGGTACCATATTTTTTCCTTTCATTGATTTCACATTTTTCACAGAGGAAGACATTCAAAACTACAGAAGCACTCTGAGAGTGCAGACCTCCGCCAAGCATGCAGCTCATTTCCACCACTGATCTTGTTCTTCCATAGAAATGATTTCCACCCATACATACTTACAGCATTGTGTGCTGAAAGTCGCCCAATTTCCCAATATAGAACCCTCTGTTACGTCATAAACCCTCAGCCGCACGGCGCGCCTCGCCCTAGCAGAAACTAGAGCACGCACTTTAGTGCGCGCATGCAAACCTCAAATATGCGCAGCCTGAACTCCCAAGTTCATTGACCCTACCTGCCAAAATATCAAAAATCCTTCATAAATTCCTCCAAAATTCTCAGATCACTACCAAAATTTGATCATCTGTCACCTGTATCAATCTATAAACCTTTCCTGCAAGTTTCATCCAAATTCGTTACTTACTTTTTGAGTTATTTTGCACACAGACAAACTAACTAACTAACAAACAAACAAACAAACAAACAAACCAACGGTCACGAAAACATAACCTTCCCCCTTGGCGGAGGTAATAACACAGTAACAGCAGATTTGTGACAGAAAAAATCTACTTTGTCTGCAGATCATCCAATCATTGTTTTGATAGCAGAAATTCTAAAGAATTTGATAGGGTTGGGGTTTTAGGTGGTATGGAATTGTTAAATGGTATTGTTAAATTCAAGTATCAGAATGGCTAATCACTTTCGACATTCAGCTGAATTCCTGCTTGGCAAACTGCTTGGCACACTCTC
Source organism: Diadema setosum (assembly GCF_964275005.1). Classification (NCBI taxonomy): domain Eukaryota; kingdom Metazoa; phylum Echinodermata; class Echinoidea; order Diadematoida; family Diadematidae; genus Diadema; species Diadema setosum. The sequence continues at coordinate 35,464,010 of NC_092701.1, forward strand.
TTATTGCCACAAACTAGCATTAGACTAACATGAAAACATATGAGTGGGACTGCAAGGACAGCAGCAATTCTGCTTAACCCACCACCTAGGCTTCAGTTTCTGTACCCGTTCACATGGATGAACCAACATTTAAGAATTTTTAGCTGGCAGAAATGTATCAATACATTGCTTTGAAAGTGATTGCTACACAGAATCAGAGCGTATGTGAGTTTTGTCCTGGCATCTCATATTACAGGATATAACAGTAGTTGTTGAATTCATGTTCATGGAATACAGCAGTGAACACAGAAATGTACACATGCACGTTACATGATCAGGAGTTGATATTTTCACATGTTGTTAGATTTGCGAATAGTACCCAGATCGCAGAATTCCCACAAATAACCCCAGGAAAACAGGTACGGTATGAAGTCTCATTAAAGGTATTAGCCCACATTTGTAAACCTGCAGCAATTGGTCTCATAGTTAGCATGGAGTTTGGGTATGATTGCAGTAACACCTGTGCAAAATTTCGTTCCAATTAGTCCATTACTTTCATAAAAATAAATGAAAATGCACCGTAATCCGTATGCATGCGTATAACGCTCGCTAGCTCCGGTCCACGTATGTACAATGTACGTAGCTATAGCCCGCGCTCGTAATTCGATTTTGGGTCGGGTTGACCCGGTTTGAAAATTGATTTTAAAACGATGATTTTCTCTCTTTTATCGAATGGTATAGACAAAGAGCGACAGGTGAGGTATGTTACTGTTATAACTTGTACTTGAGAAGTCATATTGGACCTAATTTATGCAGTTTTGATTTTCGTGGGTTTGCAAATGTGGGCTAGTACCTTTAATAAAGATTGTCTTTGATGCGTTTGAGGTGACAAAAAGTGATGTCATGTATCAAAACTAAATGCAATCGTAAAATTTGCTTTGTGTTTGCTCTGTGTTGTGAGCTGCTCAGGTGCAGCCCTGTCGCGATTTATACAGCGACTGGGCTGTGTATAGTTAGTGTACAGTGTATTTACATAATATGTGTATGCACAGGCCTGTCACATCATTATCACAGCAAGTCGTGACTGTGTATAGTTAGTGTACAGTGCATTTACATAATGTGCACAGCCCTGTACAGTGTATTTACATAATATGTGTATGCACAGGCCTGTCATATCATTATCACAGCAAGTCATGACTGGTACTCTTAGTGGTCTTGGCCTTGGCCCGGCCTTGGGCCCGTGAGCCCCTGGGCCACCAGGGCCCACTTGGGCCCCTGGGCCACCGGGGCCCACTTGGGCCCCTGGGCCTGGGCCCACTTGGGCTCTGGGCCCCTGGTTCCGGGCTAAGGCCCGTGGCCTTGGGTCCGGCCTTAGGCCCCGCCTTAGGCCCGGCTGTACTTTGTACATGGTCTATGTGAAATCAGGCTTGTCTGTAACTGTATAATTACGAATAATTACAAATAATCACAAATGATCAACAGGTCCATACTACATATACGACTACATGAATATATGAATACATGAATATATGAATATATGAATATATACAATGTATGTGAATATATATATTATTATATGACTATATAAATGTGATCAGCCATTCTGTTACAGTGTCAGATCTGCAGTCATTCATATAGCAAATATTATGCATGTATAAATGGCATACATTCATGTGTACAGTATGCTACTTGATTGAACCAGCCAATGGAGAAAGATCACACGAAAGACATGTACAGTTCAATGACTCAATGCTTGTTATTATGAACTCTGTAGAGGTATGCAGCCCTCTTCAGATGGAAAACATACAGTTGACTATGAAACAGAGCTTGCAAAACCATGAGTTGGATTTGTGTGTGTGTGTGTGTGTGTGTGTGTGTGTGTGTGTGTGTGTGTGTGTGATAGGGCTATTTGGCTTGTTTCCTTTGCATGCATCATCACAAATTCCCGAAGTCTGAATAAAGTGATGAAACCATGACCGTCATATAGATGTGCTGCATTGTAAGGTGCTGGATCAGATGGATCAGATGCCTCCCGCCACTTCGTTGGCGGAGGCATAAAAATGAATACAAAAGAACAGTTCAATCTTCACCCAATGTTATTCATGTTGTAACATTCTATCTTGTTTATCTAACAAAAGTAATACTTTCAGGGAAAACATCAGAGGTGTAAAGAGCTGGCATGGTTCTACAGTTCATAAGAGATCACCTGGTCAAAATCCTCACATTGAATTTAACATATTACTGTGGAATACATTACATTCGTAAACACTCATCACCACTGATCCAGAAAAACCATCACAAACATCATTATGTGAAAGTTGAAAAAAAAATTTGGTTGGTTTTATACAACTTGTAGACATGTTGATTACTGGCAACTTTCCCACAATGATAATATCAAAAAAAAAAAAATCTTAAACACAGACATTGCAGAAAATCAGGCACAAACACAGACACAGACACAGACACAGACACTGAAAGAGACACAGACACAAAAGCACACACACACATGAAGAGTTTGTTTGCAAAAACCAATAAGTCCATTTTTGAAGATTTTGAAGTACGGTCTCTGTCATAAAGTACAAAATAATACCTTTTAAATGATATATTGGTCACTACGTATAAAGGTACATTTTTAAAGTTATGATCAAAAGAAGCAAAAATTTTCTTATTATTCTCCTTGTTTTTCTTGACCTTTAATTGCAAATATCTCCATTTGACAAATATGGACTTATCGGTTTTTGCAAACAAACTCTTCACATGCATGCACACATGCACATACATACACACACATTGCCATCAAACACTTTCCTTACATACACTTCAAAGTAGCCTGATATTCACCTGAATTGCCACTTCCTCAACTAATGTGCATCTTCGGTAATACATTAATTTGTGGTACATGAGGCTAGACTTAGTCTTAACCTAAGGCTACATTCTAACCCCAATTATAACACTGCTTCCCACCATGAAAACCTCAATACAGTTGTTGAAAATTGATACATACAGGTTTTGATATCATTAGATCTGCCAGACTCCATGGAAACCATACAATGATACATAATTGGTCACAACACATTGGGATCAAAATCTGCCACGAAAATGATACCTAAGCTAGCAAACATATAAACACAATTTCCAGAAAATTAGCTTTGAGGTTTACATACAATCAAACATGCAGGATATTGAGTAATTGAATGTAATAGGCCAATGTAAGTCACCATGATAACATGCTTCTTTGAAAAAAAATGCAAGTGTTGATTTCAACATATTCTTGGACTTGACATTCAGGACAGTAGCATTTAACATAATTATAAAACTTACTTGATTTTTGAATGGATATGAGATTAGTTTTATTGTCATCCAGACCACCTTCATTTGCCTTTTCTGGGGTTTAATGTCTCTATACCTTTATCAAGACATAGTCACACTTGAAATCAAAGACTAAGTGTGCAACTAGAAATGTCGCTATGGCGACTGGTATGCCTCCGCCATAATGCATGATTCTCCTAATAGGTCTAAATAGTACATGTGGACAATGTGTGATTACATTTGCACAAAATTGGCAAAATGTTAAAATGACAAGTTTGTCACAAATGTGATGAATGCTCACCTTCCTTGACCTAGGTTTAATTGGATAAATAGGAGAGCATGTATTTGGGATTTACGGACTTTAACTTGACTTTGACCCATTCATACGTTAATGCATTGAGAAATGTTCAAGGTATGGAGAAAAAGTGCAATTTCCGTATTGAATAGTAAATTGTTACCATTTTCATCTGGCCTTTGACCCTAAAATTCATAAGCTAATCACTGTCATTTTCATTTTTTTTTTATTCATTCATTTTTCATTTCCAACAAAAACATATAAATATATTACACAAATTGAATACAGTACGTGTACTTACATAAATTTCATTATATAAAGTAAAGGAAAAGTTTACAGAAAACTTGTAAGCATATGAAAATGTTGGAAATGGGGAGGAATGCTAAAAAGCAGAAGCAGGCAGAAGATGCATAAAGCAGGCAGGCAGAAGATGCATAAATATGTAGTACGTTTCAAGATAACTTGAGCCACTTCCTAGATATGGAGGAAAAACTTAGTTCAGCACTTTCACTTGATCTTTGACCTTTTGACCTTTGAGGCAAAAACAAAAGAAAAAAAAACTTCCCAGAGAATCTCTATTAGGTTAAACATGCATACACCTAGTGTAAAAAAAAAATAATAATAATCCTGCTGGTATTGCATAAACATGAGGGAAATATTCAGTAAAATTTTGAAGTGTTGCCCTTGACCTTTGACCCCTGACCTTTGACCCTTTGACCCCATGAACCATAAATTCTCTAGATAATCACTGCCAGTCAGTACATGTATGTTCCACGAAGAGACCTTGAACAATTTCCAAGGTACAGAGACTAAAAGTGAAGTTTTGATATTTTTACTTGACCTTTTGACCTTTGACCTTATGACTCAAACTTTCACCAGAGAATCTTAATTGAGTAATACATGTATACACTAAGTTTCAAGAAAATATCTTCAGGCATTGCATAGATATGATGGAAATAGTAAAATCTTATGTATTTGACCTTGACCTTTTGACCTTTGACCTTGAGCATGTGCACCCAAAAGTTGATAGGCACAACTTCACCCCCTAATACACATACATGCCAAGTTTCATTAGGATACCTCAAAAGGTTTTGATAGTTACCTTGTCCACAAAATTCATTACGGACGGAAAGACGGACGGAAAGACGGACAGAAGGACGGACGGAAGGACGGACGGAAGGACGGACGGACGGACGGACGGAAGGACGGACGGACGGACGGACGGACAACCCGAAAACATAATGCCTCCGGCACCACTTCGTGGCGGAGGCATAAAAGCTAAAAATTGACAGAGATAATATTTGTAATGGGATACAACTTTTAAGAAGTGATAAATTGTGCAAGGTCATGACATTTGTAATACAGGGGCCAATGTGACACCTCTGTGCAAATGTGACCCAAATGGTGGTTTCTGTAATCCCTTCCACCCCATTCCATCCCAATTTGCAAAATGTTCACCACCACCCCTACCCCAGGTACAATCCATCCCAAACAGATATGTTTAGATGGGGTGTCTATACCACAGAACATCAATTCACAGGTTTACAAATAAGCACCACTGGTCCTAGACAATAACACAAAGTCATTTGAAGCTAAATAATCTATACATTTGAATAACCCTCTAGTCATGATCAGCCCCTACCCTCTTCTATCAACATCAACCGAATGAAATTCAAAGATAATCAATCTGACAGATATTTAGATGCAACTTCAGAGAGCCCAGCAACATGTAAAGGTCAGCTTTTCCATGCATTCATTGCACATCTTTAACACCCACACTGATGATTAGTACCACCATCACATTTTCTCTAGTAATGAAAGAAGATGACAGGAAATAAGTTATCACACATTTCATAGTAATGGTTTCCTGTTTTAAATCATCCGGGGGATGGTGGTGTAACGTACCTTGCATTGCAGATAAATAGCAGCTCCTTATGACAATGTATGTAGTAGAAGCACGACAACAAAATTGTGCATTCAAGATGACATATTTACAAGAATTATTTTATTGACTACAATAAAAGAGAGCTAAAACAGACTATGACTTTGTGATCTATTAATCTTTTACTACCAACTGCATGATTTGACCTAATACATTTTCCCTGCAGCAAAAGGATCTAGATGCAACTAAGCCCTTGACAGTGATGCACCCTTTTGAAGCTTTGCACTTTTCAATTATCTCAAATTTCTCTTTCTTGTTTGGTCTAATTTTCTTATCTTGTTTTGTTCTTTTCTCTGTCTTCCTCTTATCGCATACTCTTCTTTTTCATGTTATAAGAAAGTACAAGAAAGAAAGAGAGGAAGGCACCTTGCAGGCAGAATTGATTTTTAGAGAAACTCAAGCCGGTCAATGTTGTCAACAGCTCTTTGCTCCCTGGAGAGGCGCCATGTTATTGAAGAGTTGAGGAGAGCACTGGTACTTATAGCTGTGCCCATTGTGATGTCATAATACTTGGCAATGAAAGTTGTTTTGACAAGAGGAGAGAACTGGTACTTATACAGTAGCTGTGCCCATTGTGACGTCAGTCCTTTTTGCAATGAAAGTTGTTTTGCTACAGTCACGACAAATAACCTGTTACCTTGCTCCCCTTATTGAGTCATAATTCCTGAAGCCAAGAAGATTACAATAATTTGATTTGGGTGAACAAAGATGAATATTGTGCTTAGTATGGAAGACAAAAACAACAAAATCATGTCATTTGAGCAACCTCCCTCCAAAATTCCAAAGCTTTACAGTGACATACAACTCATAGAAAATTGTTTGCATTTAATGGGGGGCATGCTGATTTTGTCAAAATTTCTGAAATGTGTATTTGCAACAATTACGTTATCATTTGCATGCAATTACTATTTTCTTCATGTGTCATTCTGTCATTCATTGTCATATTGTGCTAAAACTGACTCACTGACTGATTTATACATGTACATAATAAATGGCTATGGTTGTCTTTCAGTCTATTGTTACATCACTGATAACCTTTCTTGAATGATGATACTGTTAAAAATGGAGCCTTTACTGCAGCTTATGGACATAATATGAAACAAACAAATTTTGATAATGTAGGTTTCAAAGTGTTCTCATATAATGGTTGTTGTAACCACATGCAGAGTTTCTTTTATAAGATTTGACATTCCAAAGTACACATAACTAAAATGCCATACTAATATCAGACAAAAAAAACAACAACAACAGTGACACATCAGAATGTTTAAGATGTGTTTGATATCACAATTTAGCATCAAACATAAAGACAAAAGACAATGTGGCTCAATGATGATTACTCTGTTGCTGTTTTTGTTCCTAAGGATGCTGATGAACCCATCTGTTTCTTCTAAGAATATGTAGATGAGCTGGTCATGTGACTGACGCAATGGTAATCACATGACAGATGTGACACCTGGATACCAAGTACAGCAGATTTCCTGGGGATATATTCATCACTGTTTTGATGGATCATTGGAGCATTGCACAACGTTTCTCCTGCTGGTTTGTTTGGCAAAATCTAATCCATCTAGCACAGGCAGGTGCATTTTTCAAAGATGCAAGTGTTTCTGATCTTAAGAGATCCTTTCTTTTGGCTTGAAAGGAAGTCCAAAACAAAACCAAGGATCAAAATAAAAATCAAAAATAACAAAATAAAAGATATATTGTATCAAGTGCACTGATTGTGTTATGCATCTCTTTTATAAAATGCCAAGAATATATACCTTCATGTGGAAAAAAAATAAAATAAGAAGAAGAATAGAAGTGAGCAATGTCTTTTTGTCTATAAATTCAATGGTTCCTATCAGCTGATCTCTGCAAAATATAATTTGTAAACCATGACTATGGGTAAATGGTATATTCCTGAATGAATATAAATGGTACAAACAACTACTTTAGTTATCAATGTGAAAGATAATGTCCACTAAATGTAACTCCTCTTCCTTAAAGGGACTGTACAGTATTGGTTTAGGTGGGGATTCATGTTTTGAACATTCCTAAGTGAGATAATGAGAAACCTCTTATGAAATATGAAAGAGCATGTAATTTAAAGACGGATTCAACGTTTATTTGATGAAAATCGGTTTTCAAATGGTTGAGATATCCAAAAAAGTGATAATAATAAAAGGCGACAGGCCACGCCTTTTATTAGGATCTCTTTGTTTCACCTTGTTTTTGGATATCTCAGCCATTTCAAAACCGATTTTCATAAAATAAACTTTTGATACCCCTTAGAATTGCATGCTCTTTGACATTTCATAGATTGGTTTCTGAGTTTCTCGCAAAAAGTTAAAAGCTAAATCCTCACCTTGACCAGAACTGTACACATCCTTTAAAGCATTTTTGCTTTAAATATTCTGTTGTTCTTTAGTACTGTTCTTGAAGAACTCAAAATTATCTACTTGTAGCTTACCACTGAAGGTAGACCAGTGAAAGTGACAAGAAGTTTAAGCCTCTTTGAGATTGGATTAAGATTTGGTATCTGATGTCAATCTAACTTAAAGATATAACCATACAAAATAACACTTTAAACAAAAGAAAATGTAACACGAAATGGACTACATAGAAGTAAAGAAAAAAATAAAAGAAATAAAAAGAAACATGAGAGATAAAAGACAATAAAAAAGATTCAGATCCCTACTGGAGCTGCCGAGAGCAGCATTAATCCATTGAGGACGAGTCCCGAGTATACTCAGGCAAGTGTCTGTGAGAAATGTGTGTTCTAGCAAAATCAGCCCGTCCTCAACGAGTTAAAAAATCAAGACAAGTGACAGGTATGATATGTCAGAAGGGACACAAAAAATAACCAAGATTTCTATTTCATGTGCTATATCCAGTTGCTTTTGTTCATATCAATGCCTGCCAAATGTATCTTTTTTTTTTTTACTATAACACACAATGATTTGCAAGGACAATAAACCAAGGGCTGAGGCATAAATTACCAAGTGTGATGTCCTTCAGTATTCCTCCTAACAATGTCATTTTTTGTCAACTGTATGTGCACAGTAATAATACCCATTACAATTTTATTCACCCATAAACACTATAAATGTGGTCGGTACTATAATAATACTGAAGGGATGTGTAATCTAAATGCACACACACTCATACACATACACACACACACACACACACACATATTTATAATATGAAAGAAAGAGTCAGGAAAAACAAAGCATGAAAAGCAAGAGCAAAACAACAGATGTAGAAGAAAGTAAAAATAACAGATGTAAATAGTTACAACTACAAAAAAGCCTGCTTTTGAAAACTCATAAGGAAAAAATGGGAATAATATGAAAGGGTGACCTTTGACTCCATCTGATACTTTACGCAAACTTCTGAGCTAAAGGTCTCAACCCTCTGCCTTTCTGTAGTGCAAAGCTCTCCATAATCATGAAATCAGAACATGCCTGGAGGATGAAAAGGAACACTTTTCCTCCAAATTCAATGCAGACGGCCAAAAATAAGTATTGCTGCTGTTTGTCAGACGGACTTAAAGACCCTGTCATGTGAATGGGAGCTAGCTGGTGCAATACAATAGCCAATTCTCTAAGAAATACAACATCTTAGGAGTGAAAACCTGTCTGGTAATCAGGTTCCCTCGTGTTGCAGATATGACTATAAGAGCTATATACATTATGTAGCAATATCTCAGTTATCATAGTGGTGATGCCTTATGAAAAAACATTAAATGTGCTCGTGAGTTCATTCGTAGTATATGATATACTTAGCATGATATAAATGCAGGCCTTTAAAAAAAATTGTTGCCCAACTATCAATACAAGCATTCTGTAAGAACTAATCTTGACATTGCAATACTGTAATACAGCAATACCGCAAATATGTTAATTTGGAAGGAATCTTTACAAAGGGCATGTTCTATATGATCATATTAATATGTTTTTTCTTTTTTTAATCTAATGTACCATAATGGTACATTTTACCATTACATAGATTTTCATTCACAGTCCCAATGGAATACTGCAAGAGTTCACATGTACTAATAATTAGGCATATCAGAAGTGTGTCTCATGTTAATGTGTGTCTGTGAATATGACTGCCATTATCATGAAGTTGATTACACATTTTCTTTCAGTAAAAAGGCAAAAGACTATCTATCTGACTTGACTGAACTCTGTTTGATTAAAAAAAAATGTACAACTGAAGTAAATGTAAACTAGATGTTATCTTTGACATATCAACAGCTACTATGGCAAAGAACAACAACTTGACAGATCTGTATTAAATGAGTAAAAACTTAAAATGTGACTGTACACATGCATTTCATATCATCTCAGTCAACTTGTGTTCAAATTTAGCACTTATAGTCCCACTCCATGCTTCAAACGGGAGAAATTTGTATAAGGAGAGTCTCCTTGAATGGCTTCCCTCCATCTGCGACAATTCCATCCGGAGCAGAGGGTGTCACAGACAGATGGTAGAGGATCTCCTCACTCCAAACTGACAGATGCGTGGTATATTCCATCCAAAAACAGTGTCTTCTTTGGCTCTTCTCTCTTCCTGCTTGGACCGTTCTGCTGATGGAGAGAGTGGTGTTAAACCGAGGAGCTTATGGATTGACATCTTAAGGCCACTCAATTCATCGCTGCTTTTTCTCCTCCGAGCCACGCGGGCAGTCGGCGCTCCGTTCGTAATTTGACCGTCCCAGACTGTCGTGATTTTCTTTTTTCTTCCAAATGTACTCAGACCGGATCTCAGACGATTGCCTTGCGAAAAAAAGTGTTGACTGCTAATGTGTGTTAATGTCGTCATGTTTCCCCACGAGGGACTGTAACATGCTCTGCATAGACTAAAAACAGCTTCCATGGAATATTATTATGAAAGTTGTGCTTCTAATAGAAAAAAAAAGAGAGACTATCCCGCCTCTTAAATCTCTTTATATTCCCAAGACAGAGTAAGTACGTCAAACTTTAAAATAAGCCACATTCGGATATTAAAAAAAGAAAAATCATATCACAATGTTCATCTGTTGACATGTTACAATACCAGTAGGTATATGATGTATAGCAGGATTGTAGCCTGTAGTGTGTTCACTATTTTTTTTTTTCTATTGGAAATGAAATTAAAGATTACAAGAAATTCTGATGACACCTTTCTGTCATAGTTCCTTGCCCTGCTCTTTTTCTACTTTTTCCTTTCTCCTCTGTCTGAACTTAAAATCCCTACATCAGAAGGGAGAGTCCATCTCAGCCAAGAACAGAAAGTGACCCTATAAATCATTAAACCGTTACCTGGAAAATGGCTCTTCCATGAGCCATGAAAAGATGTGGTTCATTACCAAGAAGTCTTAATCTTGGCCAACATTAACTCCCTCATTACCATCAGAATATAATGTTATAAATTTTGAAGACATTCTTATTCCTCATCCCAGTCAAGATAGATTATGAAACTCTGTGTCCAGTATAACTAGTTTATCATTGTTCAAATGTAAAAGTATGAAAATTATCCAGATGCCTCCTTTAATAGCATTTAAATGCATTCATATGTTTCTTTGTGTGTTTACCTTGTATGCACAACGTAACTCCTTGCTACATGCAAGAAATAACACTTACAATAACATGTACTAATATACGCAGACAAACACCTTACACAACCACACCCACACCCACACATATTCTGCAGTTCCCTGGTACAGAAGTAGCAACTTATTTGACAGGTGGTATTTTGATTACGCACTCACGCACACGGTGGAAGAGTAGACAATAACACAGATACCGGCTTGGTGGAGACAACCAGGAAGAAAGGGTACTAACTCGTCTTTGGCGTAAAGTGCATAAGACACATCATCTCTGATACACTGATGACAGACTGTTATGTCACAAGCATTGCTGATTATGTGCCAGTGGGTTCAAAGAAGGAATTATGGCAGCAGTTGTGCTATTACGCAGGGCTTGACATTAGCAATGACCTGTGGCCCAATGGCCCGGGGCAACGAAAAATTAATGTTGGGCTACCGAATTTCAAAAAAGGTTATCTTTTGGTGGCACTATTGGGCAACTAAGATTAAAAATGGATTGTTATGTTTCCATTCAGTACAGGCCACTGTTTATTTTTTTCAGATCACCAAAATATAGAATTTAATGATTTTAGTGGCCTCAACTAGAGAAAAAAAAAAATGAGTGTTGAGCCCTGTTTTATGGCTTCATAATCTCACATTCTAAAACATATATTTTGTTATTTGTCAATGCCTAATACTAATATTTCTTTACATTTTCCTTCTTCTTCTTTGTGTATGTGAGCTTGTTACAATGTATGTGGCCACTCATTTAGAGATCTAGGCCTCTATTTACCCAAGCTTGACTTCTGTAGAGTCATGGAAGAAGGAAAAACAAGAAAGCTGTCTTCTCATATTTTTCAATTATTTTCATCCATGCAATGATAGCACACACTGACATCCAGAACTGCTCCCCCTCCCCCATCTATAGTCCTGTCTAGACACTCATTTAGGTGGTGGTGGTGGTGGTGGTGGTGGTGGTGGTAGTGGTTGGCTCCACTGGCCATTAACCCATTGAAGATGGGCTGATTTTGCTACAACACACATTTCCCATAGACACTTGCCGAAGTATACTCGGGACTCGTCCTCAGCGGGTTAAGCAAGCATACTGACATGTGTGTAATCAACCGTGGCTGTGATGTACCAGTGGGAAATTGCGGGAGGGAGAGGTTGGACAAGGAGAACCCCTGTGCAGCACGAATGGTTGGGTTTATTAACAGGACAAACACTGTCCTTGCTCATGGTACATTGAACGATCACATGATCATATACCATCATGCCGTCTGCACAGCCCACTAGATTCCCTAAAGCAGTATGATGTTAATGCTAAGCACCTTCTCCTGCTCATTAAGAGCTGTGTATTACCGGTACTGAATAAAATAGTGACAAGGGTACAGCCTTGGAAACCATTACCAGGGTGTCAGATTTGTCAAGAATGGAGTAATAGAGTACAAAAGAGCTACACTATGAAATGATGAAAGCTGTAGCGCAAAGTGTAGTAACCTTTGGTGCATTTTTTTTTTTGCCTACACATTTGATGTCTACACAGCATGATTGACAATAGGACTTACAATCTCTGAAGAGCCGCCTCCTGTTTCTTCATAGTAAAAGAGATGAAATATTCAATTCTGCTCATTTCTTCTTTTTTTTCTCTATTAACCTGTTGAGGACGGACTGATTTTGCTACAACACACATTTCCCATAAACACCTGCCCGAGTATACTTGGGACTCGTTCTCAACGGTCGATATGTACAATCCACCACCTGGCTGCACAAAAGCTTTTGCATGCCATTTGGTGTAAGGGATTAATCAGATTAAAGGGTCTGGATTTGCACCTAACCCTCAAGACCTAGTCTGTATTGCCATTAAATATTTCACCCAAGAGACTCAAAACAGAAATGAAATTACATCGCAAGACGTCACATTATTCCAATTTGGACATGATACGAAACAGTGACCAGATATGCATCAATGCCCAGATGATAGCAATAAAATGACAAAAGTTTTTGTTTTCTTCTAGTGTACCCCTTCACAAGGGATGTATAGGAATATAAATGGATTACAAAATACCTTAAGAAATATCTACTACCAATACTCATAGGCACAATCTCCTCTCTCACAACTCTCACCAGTTCAACATCTTATTCTGCTAACAAAAAGCAAATTCCACCCATGACAATTTGTGAAATCAGGCAAGTTTCTTCCATTCCATCCTCCACCTAATGGATGAAAGTGCTAATCACATTTCATGGTGCATGACGGAATATTCTGAAGTCATACCTCCAAGTCATCCTCCGAAAAGAATTTAAAATACCTGAAGATGTAAAAACAAAACAAAACAAGAAAACAATAAATCCATATTCTACTGAGGAGCAAATCAACAAGCCCCAGCAGTCATGGTAATATGGGGAAGAGATTCGGGTTGACCGCGAAATATGCGAGCGTTCATATTTCTGCCACCATCTCAAGGTCGGTAAATAAGCTTGGAATGACATTTACCGCGTCGTCGAAGACTCTGTTTATGCAGCTGATTTGCACAAAGCGCAAGAGGGGACTTGGTAACTCTTCATCAATATCCTTTTTTGATTAACCGACTTGCCTTCAAGCCCTGAATTGCTTATCTTGTGACTCTCGCACAAGCACTAAGAAAAATATAACCTGGATTAGGTGAAGCCAATTGTAAAGTCAAATTCAAAAGAATTTTGTTTTGTCTCCGTGATTTCTACCGAGATCTCATTTTCCCTACTAGCAAGTACTCGACCTTACTTATCATTTTCTCCAAGAAAAGATAAAATGTTTTAGTCAGTTACTTACTGAACTTTGTGCTTTAAGGAAATTTATGAATCCAGACATGAAACACAGACTTTGGATAAAACATTTTTTAGAGAAGTTTTATTCATACGAAATAGATAGATTTACCAAGACAAAATGATTATTGTGACCTGTAGCTGCAAAGATACCACAATACTTCATACCTGCATAATGTAAGCATTATTTAACAGATGTCACCTCAAGAATGTGGTACAACTAAAACTCAATGCGTACACGTGCATGTACTTCAGGACTGGAGCAATTCTATGTGAATTCCCTGGTTATGAAACATGTCCCAACATTTGCTAGACCATATCTCATCTGTCCCTTTAATCTGACAATACGATACCTTTCTCCCCAAGAGCAATTTTCATCCTGGATGAAAAAAAAAAAAAACCCACGGCAAGGAAAATTTGAGCCCAGCCGCTGATGACATAATCTAACTAACGTGCCCATTTGCGGTGCGAATATAGCCGCAGCCCAGTAACCCTGTAAGCCCCGGCTTCCTCTTCTGGTGGGTGGAAGACAGAGTGTTATCACCCTCCAGCTCTGGGTGAGGTTTTTGGTGTCGTGTGTCAAATGGGGAAGAATAAGGACAGATGCATTTCGACACTGGGGAATGCTGGGTCATACCGCTTTTGTGTTATGCAACCCACGACTCTGTATAGCTGTTTAACATTTAGAGGAGAGATAATTCATACACAGGTTTAATCCCACATCCATTCTTCCAATGTATCTAAAGGTGCCACCAGTTTTTGCTACCAGTTAAAAGTATTCAAAACAAAGATTTCTTTCCACATTGATTAGAAAAAAAACTTTTTTTTTTTCATTATCTGTCCACATTCTATAACACATATTCTTACCTTCTGTTGTAGTTTATTTCATATACGATCATATCCTGGACAATACACCTGACAAAAATTTGTGTTTTTAGCAACATTGCGGCATGGAATTCCAACCCATTGAGGACGAGTCCCGAGTATACTCGGGCAGGGGTCTATTGGAAATGTGTGTTGTAGCAAACCAGCCATCTTCAACGGGTTAAGAAAGAGATCCATGGGAAGGTTTGCCTGGCAGTCCAAATGTATATGAAGAGTTTGTTCACAAAAACCGATAAGTCCATATTTGCCAAAAGGAGATATTTGCGATTAAAGGTCAAGAAAAATAAAGAGAATAATAAGAAAATTTTTGCAACTTTTGACCATAACTTCAAAAATGTACCTTTATATGTAGTGATCAATATATCATTTAAAAGGTATTATTTTGTACTTTATGACAGAGACTGTACTTCAAAATCTTCTAAAACGGACTTATCGCTTTTTGCGAACAAATTCTTCATATGAAAATGTCATTCCAATGAAAACTTCTCGTTTACATGTTGCATGTCTACCAGGAGTTTTTTGGTTAAAGCTCAGGCCAAAAGAAAAAAAATTGTTGCATTGGCGTAACATGAGATTTTCAAATAGGGTCGGTCGGGCGGATTTTTTTTTTTTTTTTTTTTTTTGCTACCTGCATTGTACGTGTAAAACTCGTGCTCAGCTCAGTAAACAGTTACAACTGCTGCACCGAATGTGCTGTGTTCATCTATTCTACAAATCATTTATGAGGCCGATATTACTGGAATTATACCCCTTCACAGAATTTAAAAATGTTGAAATCCCTATCCTGAATGTTTTCACTTCATATTTTACTATTTTGACTTAGATAAGATAGATGCAAATTGACCCATATGTACGATCTTTTCATCGCACACGGCGATCTCTATTACAGTCCCACATATACAGATTCGTGTAAGTTCTCCACACAAGAAACCTACGGCAAAACTGTGCACAATACATCGCAGTCTGAATGCTATGTATACACTGAATAAATCTTGTTAGAGTACGTGTCCGTGTTGGAAACAGATGACGTACTGATCAAGGAAGGCTTATGCGAGGCGCTAGATCTCTCCCTCGTACATCCGATATCCCCAGAGCCGTTTCCACTTCCGGGTTTGTGCGATCGCGATCGCAATCAACAAGATATTTGATATCGATAGCAAAAAAAAAAATAATAAAAAAACATGGGGTCGGCGGAATTTTTAGGGTCGGGCGGGTTACGCCAATGCAACAATTTTTTTTTTTGGCCTCATTGGGAGAGTTTAATGAGAAATTTGCAAAGCATGTATTTGAGAGCACCAATGATTCTCAATAAACAGAAATTAAGATTATGTGTTATAGAATGTGGACAGATAATGAAAAAAAAAATTTTCTGATCAGTGTGGAAGGAAATCTTTTTCATTTTGAATACTTTTAATGAGTAGCATCTTAGGATATCATAACAGATGTAAACAGATGCAAACATTTCCAAATATGGTGACTACTGCTACACTTGAATGAAATCTACAGAAGTCCTTTAAGAGCGAGATGGGGGGGGGGGGGTATAGAGCACCAGGACACCCATTAGGAGAAAGTATTACAGTGTTGACGTGCCCATGATGGATTTGCCACCCAAGCAATACTCAAGCCTGCACTTAATTTTGTTTTGATGGATTTGATGAAGATGTAGACACTGACAGCCAGTGACATGTCAAGGGTTTCTCAGAAGGCTGGGGGCGGCTTCTGTCTTCTCTCATGATAATGTCTCTGACAGGAAAGTAGAACACAGAGTATCATGTACACAAAAAAAAAAAAATACTTCAAAGGTTCAGAAGATTCTAACATCTTATATACATAAATAAAGATTTAATTTTGCCTTTCTTGAAATTTCAGCAGAATGTACTTTTGATTGTCAAATATTTTTAAAGCCAAAACATAGAGATGTATACACATGGTGACTTATGAATGACAAAAGCAATATCCGTACAAACAACTTTATTTGAAACAGGATATCTCCCCAGCTCACATCACATGTGATATCCATTATGAAATCCTCAAACATAAAAATAGGTATAACCATGTCATTAATTCAACATTCAAACAATAAGCACAGAACACAATTTCTTCTTTACAATGAAAGAGTATACATACTAATAATGCTTACATATTCTACTTTTACTGTTTTTGTTATCATTTAAGGTGAAGAATGTTTATTCATACAGTATGCTCTACATTCTTATAGCGAGTAACTCTAATGATGATCACAATAAACTGCAATCCATATGGTTGGAATGGATGACTAAAACTTAGCAGAAGTGTTGCTGGGCATTTCTTCTCTGTTGATACATATGCCTTGTTTCTCTTGTTCAAATCAATTTTGAAAAAAAAAAATAATAATATTGTAACCACTCTAACAAACAAGTATACATCTGGACTTTAAGCAGAAATTCCTTGAATCAAATCAAGGAGAGTTACAATATTTCCTTTATGCCAATGCAGCATTTCTTTCATGTGATAATAATGAAACATATCACACCATTCACTGGAAACAGCAACATGTCCATAATGCAGAGGTGGCCACAATAGACAGGTTGCCATAGACAATGTTCATTTTCAAGTATCAATGAGGAAAGCTTTTAAAAATTAGTGCAAGAAATTTGCTACTGTTGTCAGGTGTTATCTATACAATGCAGAATGCCACACAATTTGTGAACTATATAATCCTTCTACTATCTTCATAAGATATTAAATTATCAATCTAAGCACTATCTCCACTCCTGTTACGCACAACATTCCTATTTTGTTTGAATATATGGGTTTGTAGTATAAGTAAATCATTACTTGAGATGCCAACGGGAGCTTTCAAATGACCAAAGGACCAACATGGACGAAACTTTATTACATCATCACAAACATGACCCATCCCCCCCCCCCCCCCAAAAAAAAAAAAAAAAAAATATCAGCATTGATATTCTTTTAACTGGGAGACAGGGGATTAACTCCTTATGTGCTTTGAGTGTCGATAGGCACAGAAAATCACATAGGGTTATATACACTGTCCAAAGCCAATGGCACAGAAAGGTTTAGCACACTTTGATCAAAGAAGAGGAACATCTTCAGTTTTCACTGATAAGCCCAAGGAAACATGAGAGGCATCATTATCTATGTACTTCCATCTTTAGCCATCACCTTCTATGTACACTAACAGTAATTCAAATATTCAATAAGAATATCATTTTGCAAAAATTCACAGACCAATTCCTTATATGAATACAAACAAACAAAACAAAATGAGGCAGAAAACAAACAAAAGAAAAAGTCACCTAACAGTTATGGTGACGCGGTCAGGCAGAAGCATCCAATATAGCTGACATTATGCCATGCCAGACTGGTAAAACACAGTGGCAGCTTACACGCTGCACAGAACGCCTGCACATACTGGTGCAGGTGCAAGCCAATAACACTGCCAGAAGCCCCGTACCGACGTTTCGCTCTGAGTAATTTGTTTGATGACATGGACGGGCATGTGTGCAGCAAAAATTCATGTTTTCGTCATCTATGGTTCAATGCCTCGAGTAAACCTCCTGACGGGGAAAAAGATGAGCACTCACGCATTTGTGCAGGCAAACCTACGGGATTGTACATTCTCCTCGTCTTATTGCAACTGACGAATGACATGTAAAACTACCTAAAGAAAAATAGTTCTGCTTGCATTATTGTGAAGAAGATTCAAACAGTCACTATGAAGCAGCCAAGGACAGTGACATGCCCAATAAGCCAATTTGGACTCAAATTCTCTTCAATCTACCACTAGCATAATATGGAACCATTCAATCTACCACGCTCAGGGTACTGACTTTATGGCAGACCCATGTGGGTGTTAACCTTCACATTATACGAGTCCAGGACAATAACCTCTTGGGTCATTAATTCCTATGACGCAGTCCATTATTGTTAACCTTGTGTATACCACTGTCTGAGAAGGAATGTCCTTGGATTAATTGGCCAGATAAGATTCTTGTCACTAACTGCATGACAGTGAACACCACAACCTTTTTATATACCTATGCACTAAGTTGTTTTATTGGAAAGTTCTTTTGTCTACTATCTAATTTGATCCCCCTCCCCCATGACTTGGCATGATGTTATGACAAACAAAGTTATATAGCAATGATGCAGTCTAATGAGGCCATTCTAATGTAACAGAGATTTGGATGCTTACATAATTCATGTTTATTTGTAATTAGTTTTATGTAATCTTTTCTGATACACTCTCAGACCATGGCAGAGGATGATGATGTATTTGAAATGTGAGGAATCCTTTAAAAAATCAAATCTGAGCTTCTGCTTCATAATTGCTTTGTAGTTGATTTATGATTGTTCTTTTTTATTATTGTAAAGTGCTTTTAACATGTTTGTCTTAAGTGCTATATAAATTTCTTTGAAATACATTTCAAAAACATGTATTGGCATAGTTAATGTAGGATAAAAGTAGTGAATAATTTTTGCTTAAATTATTGAGATTTAACTCTCTTAAGAAAAAAAAAGTCTTCTGGCAAAGGTACAAGTTTATAATCATGGTAGCAGTTAACAGTTTTTATGTTACAAGAAACTGCTGGGAGGATCTGCAAATAACTGCTTAGAGGAACTTCTAAGAAACTGCTAGTATTTGTGTAAGGGTACTGGTCTCATTGCATAGATGTTGTTGTTGGGTTTTTTTTTTTCATTTCAAGGAGAATTGTGATTCTGTGGGAACTAGTACTACGCTCACTGGCACAACCGATCACTCAGAGAAACATCCAATCGGAGTCCTCTGAATATAGCCAAGGTTCATTATCTATATAAGAGCTCTGCTAAACAGTGGATACGGTATTGAATCTTTAACCATCATGGCGCTTTGTTTGCTCATTACCACGTCTGCCGAGGAGGTTTCTTTGCACACACACACACAAAAATGGTGCAAATGTCTTGAATCTAATCATCAGTGAATAAAGATTACCTACTCCCTTTCAACCCTGGTTGGTCACCATAACCATCCTGTTAGATGGGGGGGGGGGGGGGCACATTCTTACCCCTAGGTGGGGTAACAAACTTTTACAATTTGGTCCATTTTGGAGGAATTATCTAAATGCTGATGAGTAAAACACAGTAAGTTATAGCCAAGTGCCTGGCATGTAAAGGATTAAGAGAGGGTCATGGGTTTAAATCCTGTCTGGTGCATTCATCCCCAGACAATGTATCATATGGACTACAATGTGCCCCTCTTGAGACTGTTTACATATAAATGGGTACCTTGCAATGCTGGGGCAATCATATTGGCAGGGTCCTATGGTAGAGCATTAGAACCCAGAAGAGGCTCTCCTTGGTAGTAAATGAGATCATTATCTTCAGCTGAGAACCAGAAGGGCATTATTGCATTCTAAGATTTGAGTATAAATAAAAATGAAACGATCAATTTTCATGATATAAAAAGTTAATTTTATTCAAAAATGGGTATAGTTTTATAAGCCTTGCTCCAAATACCGAATAAAACAGTGCCCTTGTGGTTTTGATTTTCAACATTTTACTAAAAAATGAAAACAATTTAAGATTGATGCTATAATGTAGAAGAGATTGCACTCTACAATGTGATGCCGATAACTCAATACCCCCAAAATGCCTAATGCCCTTTTAGTTCTCAGTTGATGATATACATTTTTTGTAATCACAGTGCCTAATAATTTTAAAGATAAAAACAACCCTCAAACATACTTGCATATGGTTAAACACACACATACACACATACATACACAGCCACATCTTTATTGGACTTGCCAGAGCAAACGACACATGACAGCTGCCAATTTTGTATACTCCACACCTTTCCTGCCTCATCACCGGAGGGTTCCAGTCAGACGTCGTCTTTGGGGACTTTAAAGGGACAGCTCAGCCTGTTTTCCATGTAACTTATAAACACACACACATACACACATACATAAACAGCCACATCTTTATTTACTTCAGCAGTTTCTGCACTGAGTGCTTCTTGCATGATAGTTAGAAGTTGAAAGTGTATGGGGAGCTCTCTTTCAGATTTTGGAGTGTCCACGTTGTGAACAAACTCATAAATGTGACCATGTTCTACAAATCACTGAACTGCTCTGATAGTCACAAGTAATTCCTAACTGCTTTTCGAGGAGAGAAAATTAGTCAATAAAGTGTGAGACTATCACAGTATATAAAATGTGAGACTATTAAAGTATATAATGTGTGGAAGAAATTTGGCACGATGAAATGTCACAAGGACATACACAGAGCTGGGACACTGCTTTCAGCTGTTTCATCTTAGACTTGTCTGTAATAAATTAAAACAACCAAACACTGACTTCATACGCACATTGAATACCTATACAAAGTTAAAGATCTACTTTTTCAAAATTCATTAAAAGAAAATTGACTTGCATAAAGATCACTAAATGTCAGACTCACACTTCCAATCCGTCCTTGATTTGTCAGTATAAGTCTTCATATTTGCCATCCACTAAATATACTGTACCATATCTTTTTCCATTAAGTAAAGCTTCCATTCTACTATAC
This sequence comes from Diadema setosum, assembly GCF_964275005.1. Classification (NCBI taxonomy): domain Eukaryota; kingdom Metazoa; phylum Echinodermata; class Echinoidea; order Diadematoida; family Diadematidae; genus Diadema; species Diadema setosum. Next base: position 35,485,337 of record NC_092701.1, read on the forward strand.
TTCTGAGCTATCCATTAATATTTCCTCATTAGGAATATGAATTTTTAACTGATATGAATTACTTCATATTGGTAAGTCAGATGAAAAAAAAATAGATCCGTTGTGTTAAAAGGCAATTTTCTTTTTTCTTTTTTTTTTTTTTGGGGGGGAGGCACTTTGAAAACTGACCCTTTACATCCAGAATGTTTGAGAAAAGAAATTCTATAGATTGATACAAGGATCTGACCCAATTTATATGCAAATCCTTATCCTTATACCTTGCTTCATTGCCTTATAACAGCAGCACCATACCACATGGTGGGTTTGGCGCGCGCAGTTTTATGAATATCTCTCATGTCAGCACACGTGTTGAATGCATTACGTCCCACATGATGGAGTGTTAATCACACAGCCACGTACAGGAGACCACACTCGACTTAATGAAAACACCTTCACGTGGAAAGGATACCGCTCAGAGCTGCTCCCTCTCTCCCAATTTTTTTTCCCCACCAGAACTGAAGTTATTCCCTCAAATACCAAACCCTGTCTTGCTGATGGTGTATCTGCATATATCAATGAGATAGACTAATTCTGTTACAATAGCCGAGTGCCTTTGAATATTTCTACAAATAAATGATGCTATATAAATGCTGTTTCATCATCATCATCATCATCATCCATTCAAATTCAAAACATTTTTAAAAACAAAACACTGCTAAATATCATCTCTGACAATAGACTTTAAATACAGAATATTAGTGAATTAGATACAGATATTCATGCATTGCATAGTTATATGGATTCAATCTGTTTACTCTCAAAAGTCAATATGATGAATGAACCATGTTAGGGGCAATGGCAAGTCACTTATCAATGCTACACAATTTGTGGTCAAAGAATTAAGTGCAACTAATAACATTTTCTAACCATCTCAATTATTAAACAAAAGAAGAAAAATCCAAATTAGAAGATGTGAAGATGTGAAACATACTATTTTTCAAAAGAACAAGTTTACAGACACCAAAAGCATATTGATAATTTTGCAAAGGATATGTATCCAAACAGCAATATTTGTTACTGGGTAACACAATACTCAAGCCAATTTCATGCCAATCAATTTTGGCTGAGAAAATTATATTTGCTTCTTCACCCTTTCTGCTTTGGAAATAAATCTGGCAAGGAATTCCAGCTATTTCCAAGTGTCAGTTCAATCTATGTTTTGTTGACAAGCTCTGATTATATGACATGTAGAGGAAAGTCAAGGCAAGCTGAGACTATGAAGTTGAGGACACAATCAATGCGGCGGGCCTGACGTTTGATGTCACACCGCGACACCGAGACACAGAATGTGGCGGGAATGACTCTCGAAAGGTGTTTATGCTTCCTTGGGACAAGGTGCTGGGTTTGGGATGCGAGTAAACTCAATTAGAGAAGGCCCCGCAGCACCGCCATTCGTAGACACTTCTCTCCTGTCTTTCAAATTTCAAAACAGGGAATGTGATGAAGACAGACACTAAAGAATAGCATCAAATTCTTATTGAACTCTCACTCAATCTTTTTTTGTGTGTGTGAGTGTGTGTGTGTGTGTGCTACGCTCTCTTTATCACTAGCCTGATCGGTAACCTTCCATCATCTTTTACTTGCTTATTGACATGTATCTGACTTGACTTCTTATCCAGTCAGTATGAATATTCTGAAACATACAATCAATAATCAGAAATTATGTCCCTTTCTTAATCCTGACCATATTATTATGGTCTCTATTTTGCCCGTTGCACTGTTTGTCTGAGTGATTGGATTGTCTACCAATATTTATCCTGGCCACTTTAGGAGTGGCGGGGGAGATAAAATCTTGACAAGTTACAGGTGCATGCATTTGGACATAGAGTATAACAGTTTCTGACATTTAAAAGCATGACTCATAACTGAAGGCATGAAATGTTTAGAATATATTATACAACACAGAAAAAGAAGCACAATTCTGCTCTTTCTAAGTTGTTGTTTTTTTCACTGAAGCGGATAACTGTGGGAGATCTCACATCATTCCCTCTCCTCACACAACATATTTCAAGTGATTTACATAGCCATCAAGAACAAAAGAAATACTTAATCACCCAAAACATAGACAATGTTTAACACTGCCGCCAGTCTGACGGTGCCAGACCAGTGAAAATCGCTATCAGCCAGTTACTTTTCATCAGGAATTGCCAAATTTACTGGTCTAACATGACCAGTAAAAATAGAAAAGAACAGGACCAATAAATTTTAGGTACAGACCTAGTAAAAAGAAAAAACTTGGTATTTAATGGACTGATAGAGACAGGTTGCACCAGCAGAAAAAAAGTATATATATATTTATTTATATATATATATATATACATATATATATATATATATATATATATATATATTTCTGCTGGGTCAGTGTGTAGCCCTGATATAGAGCATTCTTACTGCATCTGTGGTATCATTTGTTTTTAAGCTGATACGTGGGCCCACTGCCCCTGGGCTTCTTTTCAGAATTAGCACATTAGCACATTGTCATACTGTTTTGCTGTCATCCTGTACAACTTGATGTTCTGCCATTTGGGTCATTATAACAAAGCTGTATTATAATATTACAACAGTCACTTGTAATCTTCCTCAATTCCCCACAAATGGTCATTTTCCATCATTTACAGAATCTCTACCTCTAACCCTTTTACACAAATGTGCAGTGTACAGTGCTTGATGTTCTGCTTATTTGAATGATTTACCATAGAAAAACAACATACAAAATTCAGAATCTCTACCTGAAACCCTTTTACAGAAATGTGCATTGTACAGTGCTTGGTATTCTGCTTAATGATGTACCACAGAAAAAAAAATAACATACAAAACAGATGAGTAAACAGGTAAGATAGAATAAAACAAAACAAAAATTGTAAACATGCATGGAATTCACGTATAAAATGGTACAGCTGAGAGAACAGAGATTCCCCATCTTCAAGGCATGGCATTCAGAGTTGTGACACCTTTAAGTTCTCCATGAATGAATGAATACAGATCTCGACCAAAACACACTCCCCTTCATGCAGAAGAGAGGTAATAAAATGCAGCTGCAATCCCGGTAGCAGAAAGGTATTCGATATCACAACAAACTGCAGCGTGGTTTGTGGGTCAGGCTTGCCATTAGTGAATGCACCAAATAATGTCAGCATCAGGACACCGCCACACATTTCTCTGGCTTCATTTAGCACATCTCGATGGCAGCCAGTGATGGATGGATTGTTTTGTATGAGTTGCTGCCCACTACCACTGCAACGTACGCAAGATCACGTAGAGCAACACAGACTGATTTACTAACATTCAAATTTCATGCATGCCTTTGACAATGGTTCTTCACAACAACCTGAAAGCTTACCCAAGTTTTGCCCAACATAGCAAATACTAACGTTGTAAACTGGATTCCATATATTGAAAAGTGCCTTTGAGGTACACATTAATAGATAGCTTGTTATTACTCACAACGAAGGAAACCTCCATAAATTTGATCATGTTTGTACACTAGTCGACTGATAAAGGTCAGTTAAAACAAATCCTCATGAAAATGCATTTAATTTTTATTCAATGCTCTGTTCCTCAACCTAAACTTAAAGAGAGAAGAGTCTTAAACAAATATAACCAAAGAATTTTAAGAATATTTAATTTTAATCAGACTTACACACAAAAAAAATATAGTCAGCCGGGGTTATTTTTAGAGGTCCACATGTAAAAAACATATCACACCATCCTTGATTAAACACAAAGGAATAAACTCATTTTCATCTTTGACGAGTACATCACATTCGATAGTTTGTGTTCCAAATTAATGTGCTACCCACAGTTTCTAATGACTTAGACAATTTGATGGCCTATCAAGGTTATTTTGATAAATTGCACCAGAGGTACCTAACAGGGGATATTACAATCGTGAATCCACATTGCGATCATGAACAAATATGTACTCTGTGTGCCTCTAGATGTGTTTAGAGTTTATCTGAAATAGTTCATCTCATATTGTATCATTTCCTGCATCTCCTAATTCCCCTGGATCTGACCGAATAGCAAAATTACTTTCATCTTTGCCAAGCTGACTCACAAAACAGTATGATTAGAGTTATTTTGATGCATGACTAAGGCATACGCCGTTTGTAGTCTCCTTAAAGCTACGACTGCTTAGTAGAATTGGATATGGTAGTTATTCAACCTCATCTGTGTGTATTACCACTTCACATATGACAGTAAAACAACATTTTAGCATTGTTTGCTGTTGCATTCAGCAGCAGCAAAATGTTTTAAAGTTAACCAAGCTTTCATGCACTTATTTCTTTGGGTACAACATGAGCCCAGCTATGAGCAATTGTTATTACTGCAACATATACACCAAGCTACCAAACCCGAGATGCCTGCACACTGTAGATTACAAACATTCCAATTAATTACCGCCTTGATTAATGGGAATGCTTCTCTGTTAGAGCAAGTCTACTTCATTCATTCTGATTAAACACCACTGTAGCAAGGAATATCTTGCCCCCCCCCCCCCCCACCCTAAACTGGTAGACAGAGTGCATGCAATGTACAGGTAATTAGGGAGGATTACTCATACCCACTCGCTTAATTGCACATTGAAAGGAATGCGATAATGAGATAGGCCAAATTAGATAGGCGATGTTATACGACATCCATGGGGGATCAAAATGAGCTGCTACGGAGGTATAGGATGTTATACCACATCCACAGGGATCAAATTGAGCTGCTATGGAAGTAGGACCACAACACAGGAAAGTTAAACCCTTTGTTAAAGATTATTCCCTGTTTCAAAGGAGAGAACCATTTTATGTGAATACTTATTACTTCTAAGATATCCTATATGGCCGGTGCCACGATTTCAAAGGTGGGGGTGGGGGTTAAGAATTATTGCCATTGTGTACAAAGAACAGTGAAAGTAGATTTCTTCTAATCATTCATCCTTTCAAAAAAGATCCCTTTTATTGCAAATGTAATCTTTATGACTCTACAAAAAATATGATTATGACAGGTTTCATTGATCGCAATACATGTATGTCTTCACAACCCTTTCAACCTGTACAGTGTCTTCATTGATATTTCTTATTCAGATGCCATTAAACTTCATGGAGTTTCCTGATCTATGGGATATTCATATATTTTGCCTCAGGAAATAAACCTTGTATATATCTCAATGCAAGGGTAACTTCATTTACTGTAATCCTATAAGAGTCACCTGCAAAATCCTCCGTTAAGACTCAAGTTTTCCTGGGGCCATTTACTTTGCCTGTGTGGACCACAATGCCATATTGCCTGATCTCTTCTACCATTCTTATCCACACAGCAAGACTGCCACACCAGAAGCTTGGTAATGATGGATGACACTACTCTGTGTGAACTCAAGCCCATTCTCCACTAATGGGTATGTGAGGGAACAGACATTTCTTTTGCAAAGTAACATCGTCAGCCAGGCTACCCTCACGTACACCAGACAGCACACAGAAAACGAGCGAGAGAGAGAGAGATAATATGTATAAAGAGATGCGAGTGTTGGCTCTTGTCAAGAAACAATTCACTGATAGATTGTGAGCCGGACAAGTTGAGAAGTTGAGTTGAGGATGCCTGATAGGACTTGATGAAGTGCAAATTATTTATTTGTGCAATGAATTGACTTTAAAGTTGAGAATCTGAAAGAATAATATGGATGCACTTGGGTAAAAGGATCTCAGTGAAAACATATTATGAACATTACTTTTCACCATGCAGGGATCCTTTTGAGACAAAAACAATAACAATATGATAATCTTATAATAGTTTAAAAGAATTTTAACAGGGTATTTAAGAATGGTAAGGTTTACATTTAAAACAAATTTCTGACAACCAGCAAAATCACTCTTTCCTTTGCAGTTTTTAGAGCACAATTTGAAAAAACAAAAAATGTAAAGAAACTTTCAACTGAGAGGCTAGAAATTACCCTGTCATAATGAGATATTGTTGCTGTGTCAGTGCTGCTTTCCAATGCCAGTCCTTACTATCACTACAATCTCCAGCTGTTTTCAAATTACTTGATTCTCTTTTCCAGGAACAGGGTTGGGACAATGAGTAGGCTGAATATGTGAAGACATTACCCCTCCACACACCATGCCTGACCTTTAGTAAGCATGTTGATGGTCAACGATGTGTGTTGTGCTGCAAAACTGTCTTCTTGTCTTTCAGAACAGCTTCAACATGATGAGGAAAGGGAAAGATGGAAGGAATATGTTTTTTTAATGCTTTTTCTATGCTTAACCTTTAATGGGCTTAGTTTGCCCAATGGTATTAGGCGTGCTGGAGTGCTCCCCTTGCCAATTTGCAGATGTCCTAAAACTAATTGCCAATGAATACAGTTTACATAATTTCTCCAGTCCTATTGTGGCAACATGGATTCTTGTTCAAATGCGGCACATTGTCACACCTGAAGTGGGCTTGCTGATTTTGCAACTAGGTCAATATGTGATGGACTACTGAATGCTGATGAAAGAGCTTTAATATAGCAAGCTTGAAGTTAATTCTTGGGCACTTGAAGAGTTGAAAAAAAAAATTAGGGCCTACCCTGTGTGCCATTTAATAGTATCTTAGTCATTGGTTGCAATGCTACTAGAATGGCAACAATGTCCGCACTGGAGTGTATTTACTAATGTGTGTGTTTATTCCCCAGCAGGTTACAGGGGCTGATAACAGAATGGCTTGTGGCTTGCTTACTAACTTTGGGGTGGGGAGGGGGGAGGGATCTCTCCGCACAGGTGACAGGAATTTAACCCAATTTCAAAAATACCAGCAATCTAGAAGTCATCAATCAATACAACTAATAGATGCAATCTAGGTTGGTTGCTGATCTTGACATTGGCATAATCACATCACCTAAAAAACAAACAAACAAAAAAGATTAAACTAGTCTTCAGAAGAAGAAAAGGGTAAGAATAACACTTTTTTTGTCAGACAATCTTTGATGGATATGGATACAATGCAATGCCAGTCATTTTATTCTTTTAATCTGACCTGAGCCCAGGGACGACATTGATAGACAAAAATCACTCAAATCACTTGCCCATCAATCGCTCCTTCTACACACACTCAGGAGGAATAGGGGGTGACAAGCTTCTATCAGGAGGAGCTACTAGTGCCCAAGTGGTTCATAGCTTTATACCAAACACGTAGCCATTGCCACTTGGTCACTGACACTGACTGAAAGTGGAGTTGGTAGACAAGGAGTCAAGAGATGCCTGCCTGTGTAAATGGCAGCTAACAGGGCAAAGAGCTCTTGGATGCCTAAGTGCATTCTTATGAGGCTGAGATGGATGTTTTTCACTTCGGTAATGGCTCAAGTTAGGCAATCATTGAAATGCAGCTCATCTACCGAAATCTCTCCTTCTTTCTTTTTCTTCCTCTTGTTCTTTCTTTCTCTATCTCATTCTTTTCTTCTCTCTTTCTCTTTCTATCTATCTCTTGCTCATGCCTTCCTTTTTAGTGCAACTATTTATTTTTACATCTCTTCTTCCTTTTCTTTCCTTTTTTGTATTCTGTTTAAGTTTTTTTCAATCTAACTTTGAGTCTCCTACATTGGATATTGTTTCTTTCTTTCAGTGTTTCTCAAACTCCTTCTCTTTCATTTGTATTTCTATCTCTCAGTAATCTTTAAATTATGTCAGTGCAATGAAAAATCTTGATTATTTTTGTCCATATTGGTGATATAATGGGTGTGATCACTTCATAACACTTAGGCTGGAACTGCTGGGTTTGGGGGCTTTTTGTTTAATTAGACACAACAAGTAGTGAATATTCAGAGGTTTCCTGGGCAACATCATCCAAACTGAGAACATCAGCAGAGCATAGACTACATCTATACACCGCTGTTATGAGACATTTCAAATGACTTATCATCATTTGGAAAGAGATAAATGATACCAATAAAGCATACAATAGGCTTAGTCAAAATACACCAATGAACAAGAGATGAAGTACATTATGTGCAACTTGGGAATACAGGATGTCTTAAGCCCTTGACATATACATTCATTCATGTCATCTGCATTTGAATAGATGTCTTATTTCCCCTTTCATGGCATTAGTCACTCTGCTCTCTTTACAAATGCTAGATACATGGCATTGCAACCCAAGCTTTATAAACAGGAAATGATAATTTTTCCGGCATGGCTGGTTGAGGGTGGGACGATCATCTGTCATAAAAGATATACTCTCCGACTTCATCCACAGGGGTGGGGATGACACGTGCTGCACAACAGACTAATTTAACACCATGCTCCTTCAGAGCTCCCTCCCATAATTCCCCCCCCCCTTTCCTGGCACAGCCGCCAAGCGTGTGCTTTCCCAGCACGGTGTGATTGGAGTAGTGGCACTGAAGCAGCGGGAGTTTTATGACAACGCAAACAACCGCTACACTTGCGGTATTGATTATTGGCAAGTCTCGGCCACACAACGAGTGAGAGAGGGGGCGTTGCGGATCTTACGATCTTGGAGCGGCAGACAATACTGACGGTGGAGGGACAGGATAATTGGAAAATATTGTGAAGTGACTGTGTGTGGAAAGGAAATGAAATTGTCATGGCATATTCACAAAAGTTTGATTCAAAGACCTCTGCTGATTTACACATTTGTCTGTCTTTATTTCCTGAAATTGCATCAATACAACCTTGTCGTTTATGTCGTACTTATGAAAACAGTCATGTTATGTTTATCCCCACTCCCCCTCCCCCTTCGGAAAAAAAAAAAGGATCCAAAGACTATACATCATGATGCAAAGTTTGGCAAATCATTCCATTCAGAAAATACTGGTACCTAGCAAAGGTTATCAGAAAGACTGACTGTGTTTTGGCTTAGCACGAAATATATGTCTCTTCATAACTGTCTAGGCCATTTGAATTTGAATAGCTTAACTTATTAGAATGCAAATATAATGTTTGGCAGACAAATTAATTTGTCCAGACATATCAGCATTAGATGTGAAAACAGCACGATCATAAATGTTGATATTCTTCATTCGATGTACCTTATATGATTTATTTACGATATCAATAATGGCTACACCATGAGAGCTGTCAGAACAAGTGTAAGTGGCAAAGATGTCACACTGTTGTGAGAGACAATAAGCTGAGTACACATAACTAGACCCCACTCACTTGTCTGAGGGTGAGTTTATCTAAAAAATTTCTGAGGCAGAACCACGATCCTAAACATGTTTGAGGCATTTTCCAGGGTTAGATAAACGCAACTGTGTTTTGAAATGCATTTAGAAATGGTGAATTGAAATGCCATTCAAAGGGCGTTTTGAAACACGTTTGAAACCATAATCACCTTTCTGCGAGTAGATAAATGCAATGCCATTTTGAAATGTGTTTATATCTCAAGGTCAAATCCCAGCTGTTTCCGGTTGTGCTCTCTGCCCATTATTTGTGTGTGAATGATGAGGCATGTTTGGTGGTTCGCAGTTGACCTTTACTTCCCGGGTCAAACAGCGTAAAGCAGCCACGCAGTGACAACACTTGAATCGCGATTGTATGATAGTTAGATGCGGCACCCTGTGAATCGCATTTTAAATGCTTACAAACACCATTCCAAATGCATTTTGAAACATGATTCTCTCTCTCAAGTTAGATAAACACAGCCTGAATCAATGACATAAGGACACATCAGCACACACGTATGCATTGGTGTTTTCCTAGCTGATGCACAAATTGGCTCATGAAATGCAGGCTTGGTCAGCCAAGGTTGAGGGGGCACTCAGACACAAATGTAATATCAATTACACAGCTGCATTTCTCACAGGCATACCACAGCCAGTGCACTAGAGAGTCATATCATAAGAATACTTTTCACACCCACATCAAAATGCAACAACTACAATGGTAATCATGATAATATAGGTTATTCATAGTGCCCATTACAACTTTGTCTGATTTAGTGCTGAAAGGGCACAATACAAGAAACGTTATTTGATATTTGTCATATTTCTACAGTTAAAGATGGGCCATCCCTTTTGCATTCCTTCCCACATAGCACAGAACATGATATATTCCACCAGAATGACAAGACTATTGTAAAGCTATAACATTTCTGTGATATTTGAAGGTTGTTAGCCGTTAAAATTCAAATAATGTATCAAATGCTCACCGTATATACCATAACATATTCTGTGTACGAGGCACAGCTGCATATACTAATCCTCCTGTGGTTGTAATATGATACTTATAAAAATATGCATGTTAAAGCTGTCAGAAAGGAAGAATTCAATAGCTTCTTTTGCTTTGTTATCTATGACAAATAACAACACACCACTTACATGAACTACATAAGTGCATCAGACAGGTCTTTAAACTAGACGAGTAGTTAGATTTGTAATTTTTTCGTAGTACGAAATAATTATTCGAATTTTAACAGTCAATTTAACTCAACAAATAAAGAACCTCGAGTTCAAAATTTACAGGTTTCCACATAGTGTTTTCTTCAATACCTAAGTGTTCTCACCAAATTTTCACAAATTTGCATGCAAAAGGGATGACCCATCTTATAAGACATATGGTAAGTAACATGTATTCTGCGCAGTCATGACATGGTCATGTACATGATCCCACATCCACCAGATATGACACAACTTGAAACCTTGCCTCACCATACCACAGCTACACTATCCACTTCCACTACACAGCACTACTGCTCACCCAATATCTACGTCACAAACACAAATCCCCTAGCCATCACTCACACAGCTACACTTTCCATAACCCGTGGTACAGCCACACTCGCCTATAAATTCCAACAGTCTCAACGTGATACAGCTCCAGCCAACGTCAATGAACCCTACTCCTCTCCAATTTCCAAGGAAAGGAGAAAGGAGAAATTGAGTCTGAAGAGAGGAAGCATTCGATCCACATCATCTCAAAACACGAAGCAGAAATGATTACACAGTAGCAGGAAGCGAACGATTAACTTCCTCGTGGAGCGGCCGCCGTCACGGTTCAATGACCCGACCTTACAGCCAACTCGGCCGGATTTTGCTGACCACATGGTGTGGGTAGAGGAAGGGAAAGTGGCCGTGGCTTACTCAGTTGTCACAGGAGTGAAACGAGGCGGAACTGGCCGAAACGGAACCAGATCTTACCCATCGTCAGTGGGTCAAGGATGGAAACTAAGGTAAATCCCATCTGTGTAATATCTGGTCAAAAGCACTTTCAGGAATCAATTTTCCAGATGTAAATGAAATCCCTGTTGTGACAATACAAAAATGCTACAAAACTGAAAAATTAATGACAAAAATATTACACTGTCCTCTAGTAGAATCACGAACCATGTTTTCTTATTACACACTATTCAATGTTTGATGACAACTACCTACATAAATTCATCAATTGACCCATTTTCACTGCTGTCTATGTCACGTACATCATACACATGGTTAGTGAGTTTTTGTACATGCTTCTGATCCCTACACATTATGAGCATAATCATCTTATATCATATTTACCATTGCCCCTGGGTGATCATATAATAAATGTTTCATACTTGTTCTTCCTGGATTTGGTAAGGTTATAAATCAAACTAACCAAAATGAATGGTTCAAGTTCTTCATGCTTCACCCATTTCCTTTAAAACATGTGACTAATACATCATAACTCACATAAGTCACTGAGATAGATTTTCCAGGAGGCTTCAACATAAGAATTTAGGGGCAATAAAAAAGACTTTTGGGTAAGGATATTTTGTGAAAACCAACCCTCCTTCTACACAGATCAAGAACTTAAAAGCATAAAACATACAAAATATATGCAATTTTAAAGGGTGTGAACACCATTTTTTTTTTGCACCAAAACTTGGTTGTCTCCATTTTGCTCTAAAGTAGCCAGTAAATATGTGCTTAAATATGAAAAAAAAAAACAACAACTCTGAAGTAGAGAAAGAATCAGCATTGCAAATTTAACATAGGCAAGAATAGAATGTGCTGAGTGAATGTGGTAAACATCAACATAATCTGCAAATTTTCTCCTCAGTGGTTACCATGGAGACAAAATCCTCTTTGTGTGTCATGCACAAAAAAAAAGTGAATTCGTGCACTTAAATAGACATTAACTTCAAAGTCCTGTTTTTCAAAAGTAACATAACTTCACTTGAGATTTTCCATAAATCTTATTATGACAGGTTAGATGTTTTCCATTTTTGATAAGTCAGGCATCAGTTTTACACTTGTAGATTTTTTTTTTTTTTCACAATTTGATGAGAGCTACAAATATCAAGGTTCACTTCATGGTGACTTGTGATGCTTGATTTTATATGTCAAATATCCATAAACTTCCATAGCATGTGATGAACCAGGTTCCTGTACATAATGGGCTATGTGTCCTCAGAGGATTATAATCACACTCATTTATCAGGACACAAATATTCGTCCTATCTGCTTGACAGACGATGTCTTCATTCACAGTGACGCTAAATACTGTTGGATAATAAGGCACTTTGCACTTGTGCTCGGCTGCCCGTCGGTGAACATGCAACCCAGATCAGCGAGACATCTGGCAAATCTGATACCAATACCCCCCGCAAAAAGTACGAAAATGAACTGAAATAGATGCGGAGGCACACCAACCCTCTCACATTTCCAGGTCGCCTCGCAAAAATCCAGTTCAACTCATCTTGTCCATTTCCTGGCAGCCATTCACTGCCAGCGTGGAGATATTCTCCTCATATATTGGAAGTGACACAGATGTGACACTACCTCCAACACTGAGAAAATTGATGAAATGACTAAACTTTGTGCGCATCATTTCTACATCTGTGTCATGGCAATTAAGCAATGCATTATATACATTGTAGATATAGGCAGCTCTTTTTACAGCTCAAAATCATGCAAATGATTTTTGTGCCTCACATATTATTTTCTTAATTTTTGCATCATGAAGTAAATGACATTCTTGATACTTCACAGACGGAACAAAAAAATGCAAAAAAGAAAGTGCATCTATCAGAGGCTTTCGAAAAACGTGAAGATGAGCTATCTAACCCCATCTTTACACCGGAGTATGTGCAAATCAACGGTAAAAATGGCAATTCTTTCTGCTATACTCATGTTTATTTTAAGCAGTGTCACTGTCTGCTTTGATGATTCATCACCTCATTGGAGAAAATATTGGTAATTAACATGAAGTTGTTAAAATATAGTCTGTTGCCTTTAAGAAGCCTTCCAAAGTCTCCTTAATGTGCTGAGTGTACTTTTTGATGTACCATCTGGAGCCTGTTTGCTCAGTGCAAAAAATTAATATTTGCCACTAAAACCAAGCAATCTAACTGTGCATTTTATCAAACAGCATTTATGATGGTAATTCACTACCATCAATGGGTGCATACTATGCACTGTTAGTAAAAACTTAACATGTGAAAATGCCATCAAGCCCTGCAAACTCCAAGTGATAAACTAGGTATTTGAATCATTCTACAGGCAACATGTATACACTTCATCCAACTAAGACCTGCAAGGTTGCGGAGACGTCTCGGAGACCTCGTGCACAAAAGTAGTCTCTGCAACTTGGCAGCAAATTAGACAAAATCATGAAGTTGTCTCAAGATCAGCTGGAGACTTGAAAAAAAGTTTTTGAAAAAAAAAATCTAGCAAGTTCATTTCTCTCACCACTCCCCAGAGACCAGGCTAGTCTTCAGGAGATGTTGCGGAGACGTCGCAGAGACATCTCCATGACCACTCCGTGACCAGTGAGACTCAAGTCGGCACCAGATCACCGCCTAGTCTACGAGCCAATGAGATACCACTTTAAAACTATTAACTCATTGTGGTTGAGGAGATACTTGGGTTAATATACAAACCATACCCATGCATCTCTGGACGGCATGTTCATGGATGGATTCTTGTTAGAAATTAATAAAAGCTGCTCAAAAGGTCAGAGGTGGGTGAAGTACAAGAGCTGACTCACACATGTTATCCTCCACGTGTGAAAACTTTGCAAACTTCATCTTTTTGGAGTTCATTTTACATTAAAGGTCTTGTTTACCTTTGAGAACAGTGATTTATAAAATTTTCAAGATATGACATTTAATGCAAATGTGTAGGTCTGTTGTACCACAAAACATCCCATCATATAAAATTTTCATGATAAAGCCTAAAATATAAAGAGATATGTATTTTTCTCAATAAACTGTAACTGTGTGTATGGTTTAGTCTGGAAACATTTTTATTATAACTACTGTTCACATTTTGTATATTTAACAAAACTTAACATCAATTTTACCAATTCAAATATTTACAGTGGTTGTTTCTATCACTAACTCACATTTTAGAACTATTTTTAAAGCACTAGTGCTGGGTTTTTGTTTCATCTGCAAATGGTGAATTATGCCTTTAACCCGTTGAGGATGAGTCCTGAATAAACTTTGGCAGGTGTCTATGGGAAATGTATCTTGCAGCAAAGTCAGTCTGTCTTCAAAGGGTTAATTCATAGGTGGGGAGGGGGGGGGGGCTTGTAAGGAATTGTACTTTAGATACCTATAAAAGACAGAGAGCCATTTGTTTTTTGATTTACTACAGAAATATGTCAGATACTCAGATGTAGTTGCAAGACATGATTTCCATAATAATGTTAATATATCATCAACAATCTTGCCCAGAACAAAATATGTGCAAGAGACTTAATTGGGTTCTGTTTTTGCTCGTTCTTTAAGCCGAGATTAAGAAATTTTAGTTACTGATTAAACCTTGGATAGAGAAGTTTTCTGTGCGTGCCTCCTCCTCAGAAGATATTAATATTGCACAGTGCATGATGGTATTGAGATGCTTACCCTGGATCATATCAAATTGGATGAAAAGGTCAAGAGCAGACTTGGCGTTGCTAGCCAAAGTACCTGGTAGAGAGCAGTGGCTCAGTATAATTGTCTCTGCAACTTACTCCAGTCGGGTGGTAGTTTTGGTGAAGGGAGTTAGGGCAATGATGTCACAGCAATACTCATTTATCTGTGATAACAGAATAACCAAACATTTACTCTCAGAACTGTAAAGTCTTTGTATATGGTTAACCTTTAGCAGCTGTATGAGTTTCTTGCAATGTTTACCTCTATGTATGCAAGGAAGCAGCGAATTTTATACAAATGATGAATGTTATGAGTGCAATGGACAGAATATTTCATGAAGTGAAAGATGAAAAGATCCATTCAACGAGGTGCAGAATAACATATATGTATTCCTTTAATTTGTGCAAAAAGCCCCCCCCCCCACTGCCTTCAATTAGCTCCCCAATGCCTTCATGCAGTCTGTATTACATATCAACGCTCATGTGTGCATGAGCGTTGATGACCAAATTTCATCTCTTGTTGTTTTTATGTAGTTTTATGAAAGTGTTTAGTAAACAAAACAAAATAAAACATCAAATAGAATATGAGAACAAAAATGTTACGAAAATTCATCGAACCTAGATAGATGGCATGCTGTTTTGTTTAACACTCAGTGTCCTTGGTGCTTCACTGCGCATATACACTGTGGGTGCTTTCCTTGCTTATTCGCACAGATGTATGAAAAGTAATTGGCAATTGATAGATATTACCTTATCCCCATAATGCCTATTGTGTTATCATGGCCATCCTTTTGGAATTTAAATAGGCATACTGACATACGCCTGAGTGGACTTGATGACTTTACAACTACGTCAGGTTTTCATGGATTACTGAAAGCTGGTAAGAAAAGCTTTTCAAGGTTAAGTCCCTTGGTATATTAAGGGTTAATGTGCAACATGCATGATTTATTTTTAGTGTCTGTATTGTCTCCCATCAAAAAGAAAAAAAACCCAGAGAAATTGAGCTGTCAATTATTTCCAATCTCCATAATTCTATTTGGCAGTTTTCACGCACTCACTCATGCAGTTCATACATTTTACCCAAATGAGTCTGCAGTTGTCAGAATGGCATTCTGTACATGCAAGATAGATATATGTCCATTTATAAACATTTGAAGACATGATATAAATCAAGGAGTACATGGCAAGATGAAAGGTAACAAAATTTTCATTTGGACTCATGTTTGTGTGCATATTTGCTGCAAGATTCCATGCTGACTTACCCTGCCCCCACCTTCAAAAATGATGATAATAATAATAACATATACACACACAAAGAAAGGATATGGGATATTTTCAAAATTGTCATAATACCATTCTGCTTCACACCACAGTCTGTAGGCATCACCCTAAATAGTGCCCCAGCGGTTATTTCTGTGTGGTATACCCATGCCCTTCCTGCATTGAAATGACACATTATAGCTTCATCAATGTGTAACATATCAAAGTAATATATTAGCTAAGTAAGCGGGGGGGGGGGGGGGGGGGAATTGCACGCTTCAATCAAGATAACGAGTCTGAGGCTGGCCGGAAACTAAATAAACAGGAGAATTTTGGGGTAGTGGGTGTGGACTGAAACATGATGTAGAACCACACATAGGTTTCTTTGCTGGAGGATCCATAGATTTGGATGACCAAACGGGAAAATAATCTGACCAAGGCCTGTCATCAGTTTGTAATTAATCATCGACTATGTGTCTCCCAAACACAGCTGCGCTCATCAAAATTAGCAATAGATTGATGGGTGAGAGCTCTGTTCAACTTAATATACCATCAGCAAATTCCATTTTTTTTTTCTTTTTGTGCAATGCACAAAAAAGAATGGTTCATAGTTATTGTGGCAACCCTTTAATGATAAAAGATATAACCATTAAGTCATATATTACATAACTATACTTTATGTACACCTGAGACCAATCAATTATTCATGCAATATATCTCAACCATCATTTAATTGGAGCAACATTATATCATTATTGCCAAATGATGTAGAATTGAAAAAACTACATTATTCATATAACCCTTTATATGTTTTGAGTGCCAATTAGGCCCAAACACAGAAAGCTCCAAAGTATTGTACATAATTATTGTCAAGAGTTCCTGGCACAGAGAGGGTTAACTGAGCTTTGTTTGATGCATCACATCTTAAGGTTAAATCAGTCAGATTCAAACAAAACAGAAAAAGAAAAGAATTAGAGTTTGCCGTGGAGCTCTTGGAGCTCTTTCTGATCCAAGACATGGCTATAGGGCACTTTTCATTTCTACTAATGCCATAAAAGATATGTTGTGATATGTTTGTTATTGCTAAGTTTTGTTGATACTAGGGACACTTGCTGTCCTTATAACGTACTTGCTTGTCCAACTGCAAAATGAAGTGAAAGAATTTTTCAGATGCTTATTGAAGGAAACTTAAATCATTTAATGTTTCAGGTAGTTTCCTGAAAATGCTGTCAAACCTTCAACCAAAGAATGAGGTCGTCAATAAGGATATTCAGCAAAAAATCACAGGAGTTGGCATCTTGTGAACTACTGTGCAAATATATCATACAAAACACAATAAATCTTAGCTAATTGAGACCACCTAATTATTGAATGTTGATAAACACAAACCATGGAGTCATCAGTTTTGTACCAGAAGGGTCACAACACTCTTTCAAAAATCAAAGCTGTAACTGCTTTCTGTTTTCTGAACCACAGAGCTTAACACATCTGTTCGCAGCTTTCCTGGACAACCATGATGACTCGATTACTGATAATCAAAAATTTCCAGCTCACGATCGACCCACCAATCAAATTAGATTCAATTCAGTCTGAAACTTGCTCCAAATTACATGAAGGTCACTTCTGCGAATACATGATTTCTCCCTTGCCCTCTTTTCCCTTTGACGGGGCCTTCCATGATGACAACAAAGGTTTCGAGGAGGAAGGTACAGTAGTGAGGGTTAGATGTCAATCCTACTTCAGCGCAGTCAGATTCAGTATTGGCATGACATATCCTTACAACGCAGAGTTAAATGTGCAACGCAGAGTTAAATGTGCTTCACAATCCAATTTTGCCAGTAATAGGTCATCCTTTTTCCCTTCTCCATCCCCATCCCTGATTTGCCAGCATAATCCTTAAGCCCCCCCCCCCCACCACCAAGATCACATCAGAAATCACTAGACTACTCACAAACAGCCACAAATGCCCCCCCCCCCCCGCTTTATAATGTGTGTATGTGGAAGATAGTTTGATGCAAAAAAAAAGTTCTGCAATAAAATTTCTATTCATACATAACCACCAATCTATCAATCATCCTAAAATCATCCTAAATTGTGTAAAATTTACTACTGCTTTTAGTAGGAAAAAAGTTGACATTGTAAGAAACTACTGCACTAGTAGCACTCACTGCGATATTTTTCAAAATTCCAAACTTGTCACACCGTCAATCAAGCCAATAAGTAAACACGACATCACAAAAGTTTACTCATTATGTTAAGAAGTTTAAAGAATCACATACAAAGTCCAATTTGGAAGCATGATGAGTTAAAAACTGGTTAAAGTAATTCTGAGGTTGATCTTTCCCTCATTGTAAATACTTTTTTCAGCATCTTTTCTTCATCCAACTCTCATGATTACCTCCAAAAACTACTCTGTTCATCCTCCTGATGTATATTATCAAATATAAATGTATCTATGGAGTATAGCTCCGCTGAAAAACAAAACAAACTAGAAATGTCGCTATGGCGACTGATGCCTCCGCCATAATGCATGATTCTCCCAATAGGTGTATAGGACAATGTCTTCAAAATGTGTGATGACAGTTTCACATAACTGGCAAAATACTGAAATGACAGGTTTGTCAGAAATATCTTGAATGTTCACTTTCCTTGAACTAGGTTTGCTATGTATTGACTATGAAAGAGTTCAGGGGGGCGTTTCATCAACGAGTTCGTCGGAGATTTCACCGACAGATTTGCTATCAGCCAATCAGACCAAGGATTTCATTAGCTTTTAACAGTTGTCAGTGTAAATCCTTGCGTCTGATTGGCTGATAGCAAATTCGTCGGTGAAAACCTCCGACGAACTCGTTGATGAAACGCCCCCCAGGTATGGTTGGACCTACTACTAATCGACCGCCTAATGTTTATTTGCTTGATAAGAATATTTAACACTAAAATTCACATAAAAAACTTGACCTACGTGATTGAGAAAATCCAGCTCTATCAAATACCGTTGTTCCCTTTTCGATTCGAAGTTTCAGTGCAAAAATATCGCCGACGAACTTGCGTGGCCTCGTTTCAGTTCCCCGCGGTAAATCACGTTATTAGGATCGACCGCTGTTTTTGCATTGACAATGCACGCAAACCGAGTTGTATTGAACACTGTGTCGTACGAAGCTTTTTAGAAGCCTTTTAGAAACTTCCATAGACATTACATTGTGCTGTCATTACGATTCGGTGAAAATATTCATTCGAAATTTTGTCCTTGATTAAAACCATTAATGAACAGTGAATTATCGCGTTTTCCCACACCATCCTCATCTACATTCAAAGCCAATCCATTTTTATGTGCTTTGCGCGCAGAGAAGTGCGTACTAAGTGTTCAGTGCGCGAATTATACGTGGTCGGTTTCAATAAGGGTGGTCGATACGTAGTAGGGCTACCATACATGGATTTGGGGAATTGAGGATTTTTACTTCTGACTGACCCTTTTATAAGTTTATGCATTGAGTAATTTTAAAGGTATGAAGAAAGAGTGTAATCTAACAGTGCAAAATAGATTTTCTTTTGCATTAAAACCTTGCTTTGACCCTTAACCTTTGACCTTTGACCTTCTGGCAGGAAATTTCCAAGAGAATCTCAATTAGGTAATACATGTACATATTGTATATTGAATTTTAAAAATAATAATGCAAGCATTGCATATGTATACTAGTATATGAGGGAAATAGTAAAATATTGAGTTGACCTTGACCTTTGGCCCCCTGACTATTGACCCATGACCCCTATATTCCCTAGATAATCCCTGCCAGTCAGTACATGCGTATGTACCAAGTTCCATGAAGATACATGGAACCATTTGCGAGAAAAGTGAAATTGTAACATTTTCACCTAACCTTTGACCTTTTGACCTTTGACCTTATGACATGAAACTCTCTCTAGAGAATTTTTAAGCAGTAGTACATGTCTACACTAAGTTTCAAGAAAATACCTTTGGGCATGGCATGGATATGGGGGAAATAGCAACATTTTTTGCATTTGACCTTGACCTTTTGACCTTTGACCTCTTGTCAATGTCACTTAAATTTACTCAACTAATTGTCCCATCATACATCATCCTTGGACCAAGTTTGGGGAAAGCTGCTCCATCCAGTTTTGAGTTATCACATAAACATTTTAGGATTTGACCTTGATCTTTGACCTTTGACCTTTGTCCGATTTCACTCAAAAATCAATCAAGTAATTGTCCCACCATACATTATCCTCGGAAAAAGTTTGGTGAAATTTGCATGATCCAGTCTTGAGTTATCGCATAAACAGATACAATTTCATGATTTGACCTTGACCTTTGACCTTTGACCTTTGGTCGATTTCACCCAAAATCTAATCAAGTAATTGCCCTATCATACTTTATACTTGGATCAAGTTTGGTAAAATTCCAGTCAATATTACTCAAGTTATCGCGTAAACGAATGCAGATGGACGTACGGACGGACGGACGGACAGACGGACGGACAACCCGAAAACAACCCGTGGCGGAGGCATAAAAAGATGGAGGATTCACAGGGCTTAAGTAATTCATTTCCATGTGCTTCTCATGTAAATTGCAAAAAGGTTTCTCTTTTGCATAACAAACCGACAGTCCAGACCCTTTTCTTTCCCTGAGGAATATACATCTAGATCCCCCCCCCCCCCCCCCGCCGCCCCACGTACACAAGCCAGGAGGCAGTTTGAACACATACAGGTGCCTCTTCTGCAAACAAGTGCAGAGAATAATAATTAGATAATGGGGGAAGTATGACACAGATAATACATTGCTAATTAGGATCCTCACCAAGCTGTGCAAACAATCATGCCACATATTGCTTCTGCAGGGACTTCTGAGGACCGAAAAAAAAAAGAATGAAAATGAAAAACAGTACCCACAAGAGGGAAATCTAGGGGCCTGGCACAAGATAAGACTTTCTCAGAAAAACAAAAAAGCAAAGTGAAGAGGAAGTTTGGAAAAGCTGATTCAGTAGAAGATAGTTTTCATACACTCGTGGAGTTCCCATTGTAGTTTTTTTTTTTTTTGGGGGGGGGGGTTGGCAGATCTGAATTTCTTAGATGCTAAGCTTTAAATTGGTATATAAATTGTCTTTCATTACACAGAAAATATTCATAAAAAGAATTAAAAGTTAGAAAACTGTAAAGGTTATACTGCCAAAGTCAGCTTCCCATGCAGTTTTCTTCCTGTGATGATCTATTATTTCATTGAGGTAATGTTATAACGCACCACATACACTGTCATGTTACACTTATATGTACACACCAGCCATTGGTAGTCTGCGGGCCATGTGAATATAACATCACATAAATTTTATGTTGTTCAACCAATGGCACTGCATGGGAAAGGTTGCTTTTTTATGCAGGTATGTTTTGTGTCAGGAAATACTAATTGATTTTGGCCAATCCATAATGCCTTGTCCACATGCAACAGAGAAATTTAAGAGAAGCAAGCCACTGCATTCTTCATGAAGACTTCTATCAGTCTTTAGTATTGAACAGACAGACTTTTTCCATGTAATGTACAATAATTAATTTTCATAGTCATTTGTGTGTTGGGTAATGCTCTTAACCTATTTCACTCTTTTACTTACATAAAGGCATTGAGTTTGCTGATTTTACACACAACCACACATGCACATACTCTCTAAAAAATATCGAGTGAAAATGTTCACTCTTAAAAGAGTGAAAAACAGAAAAGAGTGAAAATTTGTATTATCACTAATTTTGGAGTGACCTCAGGGATCACTCCAAAATCTTCAAGTAATCCGAGGTCACTCCAAAAATAGTGAAAATGAACATTTTCACTCAAAATTCACTCGAATTTCACTTTAAACTCTCTCTTTTCTGTTATTCACTCCATTAAGAGTGAATATTTTCACTCAACCTTTTTTTAGCGAGTACAAACACAAATGAATACCATAGAGAGCCTTCTTCTATAGCTTTTCAAATATGGATTTTGTCACTATTAAATTTTCTTTTAACAACTTGAAATTCTCCCTCTATAAAACCAGAAATCTAATGTAATTGTATAAAGACATGTTCTGTTTTGGTGCTGTTTCTATGTCAATGTCTACTTCAGCCATACCTCGGGGGCTTAAGTATGCCAAACAATAGCTGATTTACGCACTGACATAAAAATGTACCTTACTCACTGCATCACCCATTGAATCATCTTTTCTTCCTATTTTGGTAGCCCCTCCCCCCCCCCCCCCTTAATATGGCCAATGTAAGTTCCTGTGTTCAAAACTGAATGGGTCTATACTTTCATCTAAATCAGAGCAGTCCTATTATGGGCTACCTTTACATTAGTTACTTTATGTGGCCCACTTAAAAACTATTTTTGACATAATCCGCCGCCTTTGGCAGCAATCCACCAAGGATACCCATGTTATGTGTGCATCCATGGTTATGAGACATGTATTCAAGAATGAGTTTGCTCTACAGGCATTTGCAAATGTACACATAGACAAGCCTGAAATACATCGTAGGTGTATGCAGATGACAGCATTTTATCCTGGTCACAGACATCTACTACAAAAAAATTTCAATTATAAACTAGCAATAACTAGCAATAATGTCCAAAATGTCACCCAAAAGGGACGGGTAAAAGAGCTGACAGTCTTAATCAACTATGCATTTTGTACCTGATGAGTTCGGTACAAAATCTATGGGTATTTCAGAATCTTACCTGGAACCAGTTGAATGATCAGTCTCCATCTGATTAATAAGGAGTCATTTGACCCCGCCCCCCCTCCCAAAAAAAAAAAAAAAAAACTTTTTCTGCAATAGCCATTAAAAACTGACAAAAAACACATTATTATTAAATTATTAAATAAAAAGATTCAAATATCTGTTTATCTTTCAAATTGGCAAATTCACATAAATTTCTCTCTTAAGATTTTGTGATAACTATTGTTCACATTGTGTATATTTAATAATTCTTAACATTGATTATACTGATTTAAAAATATACATTGACTGTTTCTACTCAAACCCACATTTAAGAACTACTTTGAAGCACTAAAGATGGGTTTTTGTTTCATCTGAAAATGGCAAATAATGCCTCTAATTGAAAATGAAAAGTATGGTAAATGACAGGAAATGTGACATTGAATATTTTGGACCTAGACTTCATCTACATTAGATATTGACCCACTGCATCCTAACGGTGATACTTTCTCACTAGCCACCGGCATACTGGCAAAAGATTGCAAAGACTAAGATCGCAATTTTAAGTATCTCAAAGTTTTGCCAGTTTGACCACAAACTTCTCATGAAATTGACTTCTCACAAAACTTCCCGTGAAACTTCACAAACTTCTCTTCAAAACTAAGGGTACTTTCCAGATGTCCTCCAATCTTCTTAATCTTTAGGCAGTGTGAACAGTAGCAAATGAAACTTCGTGAAGTTTGTCATGTGACCAGTCCACCATCTGTTTGTGGGCAGTGCCTCCAAAGTGCCCTGTCATTGTGATGTACATGTGTGCATTGTTACATCACAATGACTAGCTGTCAGACGGCGGGCTCTTTCTTCTTTCTTGCACACCCACACCAATGACCCAAACTTTGAGAACTCAGAAGATTGAGAAATTTGGCTGCCAGTGTGGACAGATAAGCAAACTTTGCAAAAAACTTTGCAATCTTAAACTTTGCAAAATACTTCACATTCTTAAACTTCATGATTGTTTGCCAGTGTGACTATGGCTACTGATTTAAAGGCAATGCACATCTTGTTCCAATCAGCAATGAATAGTTCACTATAAAGTGTGAAATAGCACCATATCTCTGCCACATATTTACTTCACTCAATTTGTAGTGTTTATCACAACAAACAATTTCTACATTCTAATTCACATACCAGTCATATCCCATGTAATCCCATGAAACCACTGAACCATGAAACTACAGATGATAATTAATAATCAACAAAATTTACTTGTAAATGAAAGTGTAAGTGGCATATCTTTAAAAAACACTTATAAAAGACTGTTTATAAACCAAGAATGGGCTAGAATAATGACATATGTTTTTGAATATACAGCATCACAAGTCAAGATAGTATTCCCATTTCTACTGAGATAAAATGTAACACCATCCAAGCCTCATGGTATTTAATTTTTCATACATGACTAATGATCGGGGCGCTTTTAAGCACACGCACTCAGTAGAATTCTGAGGAATTCCAGAAATCTCATTACGCTTAAAGTACGGCTGACCTTATTTCTGCTCAATCTCCAGACCATCTTCAATATCACCTTCCAATCTCCCCCCCCCCCCCCTCAACCCACTCTAACATCTGTCTGACAAAGACCTTGGCTGATCGAAGCTTTGGTTCCTCATCTCGTCTTTGGTGACAACGGAAGGTCAATTTCTGTTTGCCATTTGCCAACTCACTGCCACAAAAAAAAAAAAAAAAAAAAATTGATTTGGTGAATATAATTTTTCTTGAATACTTTGTTGCCAATGTCAGGTCTTCTTTTAGCCACAAAAATTCCATTAAGTTCATCATTTTCCCACCTTCCCCTTCTTGTCCCAGGAAGGAAAATTATGTAATGTCTCCCATGTCACTGAGAATATGGAAATAGAAACAACGTGTCACCAGTTGCATGAAAAGAAAATTAGAAATATAAGAAAAAAAAAAGCAACTGATGCTAACAAGACACCTTTGACCTTTCATCAAGATCTCTGCAGGCAAAAACATAAAGCAAAAAAAAAACAAAATGTGAAGCTTATTATGCCATCATGATAAGTCATTTTAATCAGCACTTGTGCTAAGCTGGGTCTAAAAATAAGTTTGGAACATTTCAGAAAATACCACGCCACCGCAGTTGTCACAGACAGTCAGACTGGCGTGGGATACAAAACACAATGCTTCTGTTGCTAAGGGCTGTATGGGGCAATGTAATATACATCTTTGGCAATGTCAGCATATTACGTCTTTCACAGATGAGACACAGATGGTGATTTGAGAAACTGCAGAAAATCCAAATGTCTTGTGAAAACAATATTTTCAAATAGTGTCTGCCATCTCTATCTATTGTCTACCAGAACAGTTGCCCTTCCCAGTCACACAAGGGCAGTTTTATTAGTACATCTTCCAGTGCTGGACTGCATGCTTTGACCTGGGTGTATTACAGTTTCAAGCTTGAATTTCAAAAATATTACAGACTTATAACCCTGACATACCTTTATTTGTGTGTTTTTGTTATTATTATTATTATTATCATTATTATTATTATTATTATTATTATTATTATTATTATTATTATCATTATCATTATCATTATTATCATTATCATTATCATTATCATTATCATTATTATTATTATTATTATTATTATTATTATTATTATTATTATTATTATTACTATTACTATTACTATTATCATTATCATTATTATTATTGCTCCTACTTTTCTGGTTAGTTTACCATACAAAGTTCTTAGTGTTAGGAATACGATCAGTTATATAGAATTTATGTAGAATTTGTATGTTTACTGCTGATCTCAAATGAATTAGCTATTTGCCAAATACAAGACTGCCAAAGTTTGCCATAGATGTTTAGAAAGAACACAAAGTAGCTACATGGCAGGGTCATATGACAAATACTGTAATTTTTAGTGTGACAAGATATTGCTATTTTTAGTTTGCCAAGAGAAGTTTTAAACAATTTTCTCTGGATGTTGTTGACCTGACTGAAATATGAATTCAAAATACTTTGTGTGACTCTTCGAATGGCTTCACTTGACCTGAAGAATATCCTGCACAAATTTCATTTACAAGGTCTGCTTGCCTCAAACTGCCGTTCTACCACCCAGTTCCACTGCATTGGCCATGAATACTTAATGAGAATTTTATTGATGCAACCATCAACCTGCCTGTTTGGTTTGACACCAGAATTAGCTATAATTGATTCGCCTGCTCGGAAGGACAAACAAGAGTGTGTAATGAGGTTGCGTGTACCCATTTGATCGTAACAGTATCCCCGGAAAACAATATTACTTACACCCCTGGATGTCGGTCCAAGTACAATGTCATTCCTTGTCCTTTTCTACTTCAGTGCTTTCTAATGGTGCAGAAATTAATGAGATTGTAGGTGTTATTCACAACAGATTCATTTTGATGTTTCCGCCAATAAAGTTTTTGTCAGTGCCACCATGTAAATGAACATACACGTATGTTTTGAAATGGACTGACTCAGCATTAATCAGAAGTAATATGGTACCAGGATTAGGTGGCAAATGATGTCGGTTGTTGATTCGCAGATTTTCTCACTTTTTTATAGGTTAAAGATTTCATCATGTAAAAGAAGGGCAGAAAATTCCTTTAAAAAATGAGCAACCTACTGTTGGATTTAGAGGAACTGGCAACCATTCAGGTAGGATGAAACTCACGTTAAAATTTACTAAAAATATACTAATACCTCATAGAAATTAAACAAACATTGTGTGCATTGGGTAACATTAAAAAAAAGTCACACCATATCAGAAATTTTTTGAAACAAAAACTGGTCAGATAATTACTGGATGCTGGCTTGACATTCAGAACAAACAATCCCCTGAGCTATAGCCAATGGGCCCTTCAAACATAATCCTTTAAAGCTAAGAAGAAAATTCAACAACCAAAACACATACACACAAACACACACACACACACACACATACAAATAAAATTCACGAATAGCATTATGTATGTGACCCTTGTGAGTTGAAACATAGCATCACTTCTTTCTGTTTTTGTTTTTGTTTTTGTGTTTGTTTTTTTAGGGGGGTAGGGATTCATCTACCGGCAAGTTCTGAGAGTGATTTACCAAGCAACCCACGTAGAAGTCATTAAGGTAGGATTCAAAATTAATGCATGATAATGTCATATCTATGAAAGCCATATCCCCACAGAGTTTGTGAAGATCAATATTGAATTCTATTCCTGACAGAATTACAGATATCAGTCACGGGAAAATATGTTATGAAATTTTTATGACAAATGTTCATTGCTTGGAATGCGTATTGCCCTTCTGAAGCAAATTATGCCGATTTGCAATTTATTCTTCTTCTCTGGTATTCTATTTCTATTCCCATCAAGCGTTCGGAATACCGTACATTTGTTCTTATATCTCCTAAAGGTTCTCTGAAATACAAATGCATGCTGATTTGTGTTGATTTATGATACCCTCAACATCACTTTTGTGGTGAAATTAATATCTAGAAACATTCCATATATTTGTAACTAATTTTTCTTCTCTTTTTCTTCAGATTACTTGGATATGCCCCCAAAAATCCTTCCAAACCAATATTCCTGTTGTGATCTCATCTGTCAATCATTACTAAAGTACTGATATGTTTAACAAAAGACATTGGAATGCACCTTCCCCTCAACTCGGCATAACTTGCATGTTTCTGTGATATTAATGTGACTAACAAAAGACATGGCGAGGGAATAATGTGCACTTAAGGCTCGTAGTCAGGTTTCCTCCTTTATATCCCACAGACAAGTGTATCTCTGTCAATTCTTACCCTTATAATCTTTCTCCCTTCACAGTGCAATATATTTCATACATTCAACAAAGTGGTAGAGAGTCATACAAATACAAGAATGAATGCAAACAGTTGCAGCTGCACACCATTCTGAAGTCAGAGGTAAAACAATAATCACCCTCTCCTTGATTCAAGAATAGCAGAAATTGGAACGTCTCCTTGTGCTGACATACCTATAATGATGCAGGGCTAATACCAAACAGCCACATGCATACGTGTGAGCGATCCCAAATGTTGATGTTCTCTTAATCTCATTACCTTCTAAAGATGTCGCCGATTGACCTCGTTTAATGTCGACGGCTACTGACATGGTGTGCGCATCTACAAACGGACAAAAGGGGAACACAGGCATTTAGAAAGTGAATACTGGCGGTCAGTTCAGATAAATAGCCTTAAACCTGAATATTTATGCATTTGAGGATTTGGGCTGACAACAGCACTTCTCTCTAATGAAAATATTTGCTCACTTTTAGAATGTCACAGTACTTTTATGAAGCTAAACAGGTAGCTTGCAAAGCTTTTATCTCCATTTATTTCTTTCCATAGTTATTAATCATCTGTTTTACTTATACCTAATCAATAAATATATTAAACTGAAAATAAACTTGAACTTCAAATTTGCTGCACAGAATGTTTACTTGTATGATAAATGCAAGTTGTTTCTCAGATTTATTATCACTCTTATGACGGATTATCATATGTTTATGTATGTATATTCTATGTAGAGCCAGAGAGATACATATAATAGTATTTTAGTCATATGTGAAAACAAACAATGCATTTATTTAAAGTATCTAGACGGTTGCACATGATGAAGAATATCATTTATACTTTCTGCAGTTTAAGGTCCTTGCTTACTCTTTGTCAAATTGTTTTAAGAATTTTGCTAACTATGATTTTCACATTTTAAACATTCATCCACCAGTGCTGAGATCACAGATTGTGAATAATAGGAAGTATTATTGTATTCATAGCAGTAACACTGTACAAATTATACTTCATGAGAGCAGAAATCAATTGTGTGCAGCAAACAACAAAAGATTGCAATACTGATAACAATTATGAAAAGATTTGCAAAGCTAGTGAAAGTATTCACAAGACATAATCATGACTGCATTTGTAAATAGTCCCAATTTACCAGAAATTTGATTGGGAGATAATAAGTGAAGTAATTGTGAAGGACAGTGCGAGTACTCAACCACTTGATTCAAAATGATACCACCAAGCTTGCAGTCACCACAACAGCGAAAATAGATTGTGCACTGCTGCTGTAATTGCCAACTGAAACAATGAAAGAAACACCAAATAAAATCATAGGGAAATATATGCTCTAAATGGCAACACATTGTATAGATAAGATTCAGGACTCCCTCAAATTCCTTTGAAGAAAATGTTTCTTGATACCCATAATGCAGTGCTTGCACATTTAGGCCGTGTAGGTGAATCAATGGATAGAACTACAGTTGCTAATAGATGAAGAGCAGAAACATGCAGCCCCAGAATTCTTGCAGAGAATGACAATAATATATTTTATTTTACTGTGTAGAATGTGCAGTATATTGTGCTGCAAAACTGTGATAGAAATGTGCTAAACGTGGACAATTGAGAAAAGCCCATATGGACTTTGAAGACAATAAAAAAGAACTCTGCAATAGTCATCTATAGTGATGTAATGTACACAGACAATGTCATTGCACAGATATGGAGTGAGAGTGAACTAAGCATGAGAAATAGATTAGGATATGTTTGTGTGTGTGTGTGTGTGTCTGCATAACTACAAGTATGCATAAATCCATTAATGAGATCTTTATCATTTGTGTTAATTGTATTACATACACTTACATACACCCACCCACCCACCCACCCACCCACCCACACACACACACACACACACACATATATATATATATATATATATATATATATATATATATATATATATACATATATATTTATATGTACTTATGCATACATTAAATATACATACATATACACATTCTATTATGCATAATATTATATGTGTGTGTGTCTGTATTTGTATGTGAGTGCATTCAACAAAGCTCCATTCACAAATAAAATATCTTTGACGCAATTATTACAATACATTATGATTTCTATCTTACTCTATGAAGTTCCTATGTAGAATGTGGACAAAAAGTGTACTGAGTACCTTCAAACTATTATGCGGTCAAAGTAAGAGAAAAAAACATGCAAAACAATGTGGAATTCATCAAACAATGTCTGAGGCAATAAAAATAACAGATAACAGTAAGATTCCTTAAACTTTAACCCACTGAATCTATTCCCATTCCGCATTCATGAGAGTTTGAATTTATGCCAGAGACAAAAGACAACACTTGCAACTCCCTTCCCTTGCTAGGTTCGGCCATTAAAATCTAACTTGCATTGATTTTGATCCTTTTGGACAATTTCAGCACTGCTTTGCAGTGAAAAGCCAAATTATTCTTGAATAGCCTGATACATCTGTCAAGTTGCACTTTGAAATCATAGCTCCATCTTTCAGAAGATTTTAAAAATGGCAAGCTTTCTAAACCTATCTGCCCTACTCCCTCTATGACAAGTTCTACAACCACTTTAATCACTCTGTTAGGACAAACAAATGACAGAATTTCATTGAATTCAACTTAACCCTTTGAACCCGAAAGGCCGGAAAACCGGCCGCGCGCAGAACGTGCAAATACCCTAAAGGCCGGTATACCGGCCAGAAATCATGTGACTTTGATAACTTGAGTTTTAACTGTCAGGTGACCCCCTAAATACGACGCCATCTATACAACGATGTGGAGAGATTCTTCGGTCTATACTTTCGTTGATTACGGTTTGGATTTGCAAGTTTTGAGCTATAAAAATGGCAAAAAGATGCTATTCTGCAGAGGAGGCTCGTGCGATAATCTTAGGTGAATCATCTGGAGATTATGAGGAAGCTATTGACAAGTCATATTATAGTCAAAGCAGTGATTTTGAAGATGAAACGGACACAGATGACGAGCTAGATGCTGCACAAGGTGATGTACAATCTCAGCTGGGTACCAGCGGGGGAAATAGCAGCTGGGATGCCGTTAGAGCTGGAGCTCGAGGTGATCATGTTGGTGATCGTCGAAGTCAAGGGGGCGTGGCACAGTCAGGGAGTGAGGTTATAGTTTTTATAGCTAACATTACTATTGTTGATTATTATTATGATTATAATCATTATTGTCATACTGAGCTATTATTGCAGCTCAAATAGAATTGGAGTAATCATAACCACACTTCACAGACCTGTGGTTATTTGTTTTTGTTGTATTTTTTTTGTATGTATTACCAATGTATTCAGTCATTTAGCAAAATATGCCCAATATGTGCAAATAATGCAGGGTGAGGATCACGACCATCTCAAATAGTGCGGGGTTCAAAGGGTTAATTTCATTTCAGTCTATTTTCATTTCTCTAGAGAATGCTTTCATTTGCAATACAATAAGCAAACAAAAATATACCGAATAGTTTTTTAAAAACGTACATCATACACATTTTACCAGCAGAAAATGGGTGAACCAGATGTAAAAATCTAGGTGAGCATGCACTGGAATGTGAGCCATAACTTTAAGCTTTCCTTAAACCCGTTGAGGATGAGTCCTGAGTATACTTGGGCAGGTGTCTATGGGAAATGCATGTTGTAGTAAAATCAGCCCGTCCTCAATGGGTTAAAGATGCCTGTGTGAGAGGCATAAAAAAACACCGTGTTATAATTTGGTAATTGTCACGTCTGTTTACTAATCAAGCAGACAGAGGTGTACCACACTGTACTATTATTCCACGCATGCATGAGATTAGAGGGGAAATGAGCTGTAAATACCCCACAGGCCATATTTGAGAGGGACTGTTGGTTTATAAATAGCTCCAAATATAATAAAGGATCCCGTCCTCACTGAAGGCTGATATGATTGTCAACTCTATGAGATGGAAATCAGGGAGGTATGAGAAATGTCATTGGCAGCACAGTTAGGCAAGTCAAGGTGAGGTTATATTTCTCTGTACTGGTGTTGGCTCTGACGGGTGCTGTTCGTTATTCCGAAGGTTCGCTATTCCGAAGGTTCGTTGTTCCGAAGGGTCGTTAATCCGAAACACGCAAATTCCCTATACCTAGAGGTTCGTTAATCCGAAAATGAACAGGGGTTCGTTAATCCGAAAATTTGTGGCGTTATTCCAAAGGTTCGTTATTCCGAAGATTGGTTAATCCGAAAATGAAATTCGGAACAATGAACCTTTGAAATAACGAATCTTAGGAATAAAGAGCCTTCGGAATAACGAACCTTTGGAATAACGAGCTGTAACCGGCTCTGACACATGATATAAAAATACAAAATATGCTTTAGCCTTTAGTAGAGAGTGAAAATGGTGGTGAAATAAACTGAACACTGACAGTGTAATAATCTGTCATGTGATGAGTATGAACATGTAACATAACATAAGGAAGATGAAATTGTAAATTTCTCATTAGGTTTTAATTTCCACTGTAAGTTTTCTATTAATAAAATAAGTATGAGAAAGTTTGCAAACAGCAGGCATTAGTAAAATGTGTACTTCCTACTATGATATTGTGCAATCTATGTTTATGTAGGTAAAGAAATTTTCTGAGTTGGTTAAGAACATTTACAACAATGAATTTAAGAAATACCAATTCTCTCAAGCTTTTTTTTTTTCTTGTTTACTTTAAGATAAGTTTGTACGATGTATCTAAATCTAAAATATATTTGCAACTTATTTCGTCAGGAAAAAACAAAACAACAACATAGGGCCTGCAGAGAAAACATCTCTCTATATCTGTGTGCTCCTAAATAATATACAAGTTGCAAAAGAACAAAAATAGCCTAATCTTTTTCCATCATGTCTTGGGGACATGTAATTGGATAAAATGGCTGACAAAGAAAACACAGTCAGAGTAATACCAGACTAATTCACACACACACACTCTCTCTTCTTCCTCTGGCACTATTTACTTTATTCAAAATTCAGATAATTTTTTTGCTGTAAATGCTATCTACAACAAAAATGTTGTCAACCGCAGGAAATAGGACATGCAAGATGCATTCTTTGCATGAATAATTGAGATGACTTTCTAGCTGAACACCTGCTTTCAATATAGGTGATCATAATACCTGTAAAGATTCCCCTTGTAGAATACCATGATTAGACATTAGCACATCAGATTACAGTAGTGTGCCCCAAAAGACTCCCTAAGAACATAAACTGGAAGGGCTAAAAGATAGCTCACATTTATCTAATCATAAAGTAGATTTTCTATGCTCACAGCAATACTTACAAACATCGTGCACAATTTGAAGTTAGTTTGATTGGGCATTCAAGAGCTTCAAAATCTGTCATTGCAACTTTCAAAGTTAAAAAAATGACATTCTTTTAGTAGTCTTCTGATCTAAAATGCAAAATTGCTTGAGCAAAATAAACCAATTAAAAGTATATGTATTATTCTATACGCAGTGTATATTTAAACAAGATTTGGAAAACCTTTTATTGGTTTTTTTTTCAAATAAATTAGATGTTGCAATAGTATGAATTTGAATATGCTTATTTAGAAAGCAATAGTGGGTTTAGTATTATGTCCTAATGTTTCTTGGGCTTTCAGATATTTTTTTATTATGATGAATTAATTACTTTATATATTTAATATTTCCATCTTTCTTTCTTTTTTTTTCATTTTCTCAAAAGAACTCCTTATTTCTCTAAAACCATAAGAAATTATAAAGCTCCTAAATCTGAAATCTAGAGAAATACCACAGGAATTGGTATTTTTTTCTTTTATTTGCAGAAACTAGGGCACCTTTAATTTCACTCCTGTAACTTTTCACAGCTTTTCCTGCAGGGAGTGAACACAAACAATCCCTCAGTATTTCATTCACTGTAATCCTCACCTTTCTTTTTTTTTCTCTCTCTCTCTGCAGGGCAAAGGGAGAGGAAGATGGGAAAGGAGAGATAACGGTCGAGAAGCAGGAGATGGAGAAAAGATGCTGTCCCTACTGTCTTCCTCATCATCACAGCGAGTAGGAGAAATGGGCCATCAATCACCCTCAAACCGGACTAGTCAAAACATGTGGGGGACAAACGTGTGTGGTTCGTGTGATGTGAGCCAGTGCATACCGAGTCCCTTCTCGCATGGTTTACCCCTCAATGTTGCTTAGTTCTTTAAATGGGCATACCCACTGGCTGGCTTGCTCTTCTGTTACAAAACCAGTTAAATGTTAGTGAACACAAACTATGTTCTCCATCACACCAATATATTCATAATGTGTGAGCGTGGGCATATATGAGTCATTGGATTGACATAAATTATAGTTAATTTTAGCAGAGAATTAAGAAGTTGTCTTTACAGTCAAGTTGCAAAGCAATTGTTACAGCTAAGTTCACTGACACATAACATTTTAACCCAATAGGGGCTATTTTCTTGTTCAAGTCCAATATTGTAAAAGCTGTTATTTTCACATATATACATAATTTTGCTAATAATGAGAGATCGCATAGATTTCCCCAAGATGTTATTTTTGTGATTTCACACTGAAGGCTATTGTAAGTACATTATGAATGCCTGTCCATTAATTTATTGCAATCAAGATCAGGTATTGATATTCTTGCATGCTGCAAAAATTTGCTAAAATTACACCATCGCAGAAATAACAGTTTTTAATAGTATTCACATGCAGGCAATTAATATAGTCATTATATTGTGCTGATTACTTAAGATATCAATAAAGGAATTAGGTCAATTTTCTACGATCGTAGTTTTTGACAATTGTTAATGCATGTGATTTAACCATTATCTGTTATTTGCTTTTAAAATCAATCCATATTGTGCTTTGTTCACTAACAAGCACATCACTGGAAGTTTTGTTGTTGTTGTTGTTGTTGTTGTTGTTGTTGTTGTTGTTGTTGTTGTTTTTGCTGACTTGCAGAGATATCTGGAAACTAAATTACAAATGAGTAGAGACTACCCTACCCCCTAACCCTTATTTTGCCATGACCTTCCCCATGGACTGTATGCACATTGCTACACCTGCTGAGGGCTTACTACTTTCAGTTAATCAAAGTTTACAGGGACTAAATGAATGCTTTTGAAAAGCTTGGAAAGTTGTAGCTAAGTGCATAAAGCATGGAGGGTTAACTATACCTGGTATTGGGAGATGATCATTCTCTTGGCATTGGTCTTTCATCTGTCTGAGGATATCAGACATAATTCTCATCTATTACTGCTAATCTATTATGTTCTCTTAAAAATTCCCTAACTAGGATTGTCTATGCAGAAGAAGCCATGTGTGAAAGAGAAAGAAAGATGTGATCAGACAAGTTTCTTGAGCAAGATTTCAAAGGATAGCATTCCTAAACATGTCTTGAGGGTCTATGAGCATTTGCCTTTCACCATCACCTACCCATAATCATGGCCATAACATATATTGCTCTTCATGAATGATAAAAATACAGATTACACTCATGAGAATCTGGTATATTTTCACTTGCATGGCTAACGAAAGCACTTTTTTACGACTCTAGTCATTTTGAGAGGAAATAAATTGGATTTGAGCATGAATAATTCACTAGATTGAGCATATATGCACAAGTAGCTTGTAAACACTTCTTGAAAATGCATCCAACGCATGGAAAATGTGCATGATAGGTGTCGGGGGGGGGGGGGGGGTAAGGAGGGCAGGGGTGGGTGGATGGGGGAGCTATTTAGAATCTCCAGTACATTCATCATGACAACAATCTATTTCCCAGCGGCATGTCTCTAGGACGACACTGATAGCTATGACACAAAAACCTCATCAATCATGGCCGCATGTTCATGCATGAATCCACTTCATCTACGTCATCCCCGTCTCTGCTTTTTCTCCAGTCACGAATAGATGGAGTACAGTTTCACGTAATTAAAATGGTGGTCTTGAGCATGCCATTCAAATAAAATACATTCAAAAGTATCTTTTACTTTCCAGTATTGGATTTTGTTAGAAAGAAACACACATATATTTCTTTTTATTTTCTTTCTGAATGAACATCAAAATTTTGTTTTGTGAAAAAGATGGCTTGTCAGGGGTTTTTTTTTTTTTTAAATCTCTGAACATTTCAAATTCAAAATGTAGTGCCTGCTGAATAACCTTTGATTTCTTCAATAGGAGCATTGAACACAATGAGGCACTAATGCCTAATCTGACTATATGGTAGTCTGTGCTTAACTTTATTGGTATCACAATGCTATATTTACTCTTTGTACTGCCCTCTACATTAACAGGTGGTAGCATCATTTGCAAGGTATTACAGGAGTCTCAAATTCGAAAAAAAATGGGCCCACAGTACACCATTATGCTGACAGTATACATTGAAATCATATCTATGGTATTTTGCATGTTATAAATGTGCTTTTTTTCAACCTATTTCAACACATCAGACAAGCACAGTAGATACAGTACTTAAATAGTATATGATAACAGAGTCAATACACAAAAGCAGCATAGTGTTGAACATTCATCAAAATTCAAATCTAAATAAACTTTCTCATCATGGAAATTTTGACAAACAAACTGACATGAATCCTATACTTAACAAACAAAACAGAGTACAAAACGTGTATCTTATATATTGGCATTATTTGAAGAATTTATGAAATGCAATCTTTCTCTTGGAAATTTTACCATAGTTCCTTATGTTTATTAGAATCTATAGTAACAACTGAGACAAAAACTAGATTTACAACAACAACAAAAAAACAAAAAAAAATGCAGGTTCTGTTATTCCTCTGCCAATATTCGTATAACTGGCTTTCAATTTGTAACCACTGGAAGAAAAACCCATCAATTTCAAATATCTTTACAAGTACAAAAAAACTTTCTTTTTTGATGGAAGCTATCTCTAGATCATTTAAAAAGAAATGCACTTATAATTATTACAGCAGGGCTCGACCTTAGCGGGAGCCCGGGGACCATTGGCTCCCCAGAATCGCTACGGGCTCCCCAGAAATGTATGAAAAAAGCCCGGCTGGCTCCTTAAGTTTTTTTGCCGTAGAGCCTCACGTTTCAAGACAGAATCATAGTTTATGTACACACTCACACTATCGACGAGCGCGAGCGGCCCCGGCGTGCGCAGCGAGCCCTGACGCTCGAAGTTATTATCCTTGAAATTGCGATATAGACTACACGCTGAACATGTTTCATTCTCCAGCCGGCCCACGTTGCCCGCATGTGTGTGTGTGTGTGTGTACCCGACGTGTGTGTGTTCGTATCTTCTATTATAGAATAGTGTGCGCACATGCAATTCGCTGCTTGCGTACTGTGGACACCGAACGGAACTCCGCGCGCCTGAATCCCTGTCGCCTACGGACCCTGGATGTTTACATCGATCGCCGTGGTATCCCCATGTGTGGCCGGCTGGGGAGCGTGAGTGATAGCTAAGCTACACACTGTAGCAGCTGCCACTATAAACAGTACACTATTTCGTTTTTAGTCGGGGTAGAAGCGCAATGGTGCAATGTCTGCTTCATTTTCTCTACTTCTTCCGCTTTTCCCTTGCCTCCCAAGTGCGAAATGATTTTTAGAGTGTTGTGTGTGTGTTTTTGTAACGTTATTGCATCATTTTTCTGCAAGGAAGAGGTGAGTTTCTGTTCGTGTATTGATGTGCACTGCAGCATGTGCAGGTGAAAAGCGTTCAAGCTTTCTTTCCCGCGAGTATCGTGGAAACTCTATGTATTTCTAGGCCTATTAAAGGAGATCTCATATAACAGAATACTTATAACAAACTATTTTCCGGTCAAAATGAATTAATTTCCTTTGTTTTGTATCGTTTATTGACGATCCCAAGGTCCAAGGATCTCGTCGCAATACAGAGTTTCCAATGTGTATTAATTTTCGCGTAGCTTTCGGTGCTGCAAACTTGCTAGGGCCTATTAAATCCTACTTACTACTAAACTTATCGTTCTATTTCTGTCGTTTCTCACACCTCGTTTGGTACGATTTCTTCCATTTTATATCACTTTATCCGTTCCCTTTATACTTTGAAATATTTAAACGTAATTCTTTCAAGTGTCTCGCACTGTTATTTCCGTAACGGCGATTTCTCCACTTTGCTGCAATACTTTTTCGAATCGAAGCGACGTGTGTTGTCTTTTCTAAATATTTGTGTTGGTAGGTGTTGATACTTTGTATTTGTTATTTATTTTCCTCGGTTTTTATCTCGAGGGACTGTGCATGTTTCTTAATGTTGATAGGAAAAGGCTAAAATGATCTGAGTGATGTCTGATGGTGATGATGAAAACTATGCTGGTATAAAAAGACGGCTTACTGCATGCTGAGCGTACGTGCCGTTCGTTTTATTTCACTTTCCCTCTTATTCTTCTTTCCCCTTACTCTTCTAGGTTCTTTCCCCTCCAAAGAATGATTAAAAAAAAAGAAATTACATACACCTCACAACAAAAAGATCCATGATCTACCAACCTTCGTAAAGTTAAATCTAAATGTTCAGCATCAGCAAAGAATAAGGGGAAAGCATGAATTACAATAAATTAGAGCGAAGAGATTGTGAAATACTGAATACATGCGCGCAGTCTCTTCGGCTCGAAGAAACTTGACACCCCACCCCTCTCCCCTTGTGGAAATTTCCACAAAAGCAGGTGCCACACCCAGGTGCGTGCCAGACGAAAGAATGCGCGCACTGGAATAAACAGCGTGTAAATATCCTGGAAATATCGATCGAAGAACCAGCTCATTAGTTGAATTAAAGGAATCATTGCAAAGATATCGTGATTCTATAGCCTTTCTTTTGGCCCATATAGTAGGAAACATCAAACAGTCGAATATAGTGTACTTAATCGAATATCTTATGTTCCCTGAACAATAAAAAAGGATCGATTAATCAGTCAATTAAAAAGGTAATCACAGAAATACTTAAAAGGTATCGTATATGCCAAGACAAATTCACTACGAGTAGGTCCAAATGAGATGCAGTCATCACCTGCTTAGACAGCAAAATCATGACAATTAATTTCAGTTCATGTTCATCATAACTGCTTATTACTTTTCAAAGTTTTGGCTATCAACATTCGTTCGTAGGTGTTTTTGTTTGTTTTGTATGTTTTTCCTCGTGAAAAACGTAATGACTTCTTCGTATCGAATGTAAACTGCATGTTTACCGTAAACAAGCCATCAGCTCAGCTATGGCGCATTCGATCCATCCAACTTGCAGTAACCTCTTAGGCAGAAGCACATGGCGCATTCCTTTAAACTTGTTTGCACATTGGCGCAACCACACATGCACAGCGCGGCATGTTGCGATCATCGTTATAGCAGACTTTCCGATTCCAGTTAGGGTAAAAGAAATTGGAATACCGGTACTTTCGGAAAATACTGATGTTTAAAATCCAGTAAAATTAAAAAGCCTGAAAACAACGCATGATTATGTTTTATAGTAAACAATAGTTGGAAACAGCGAACAGAGTTTTGCATTCACTGACACAGAAGCTTTCTTGAGAAGATGAAAGCATTCCCCCTCCCCTGCTAGATAGTGGAAGCTTCCATAACCAGCCCAGCAAGTTTCTGGAGGTACATACATGTACTTGTAGTCTTGTACGCATGCATTGAGAGAAAGCAATCAATCAACTCTGAACATTGCGTAGTTTGGATTCTTTATCGTGCTGGTGACCAGCTCGATACTTCAGCATGTGTTGTAATGTTATACTAGGCCTTATAAGTCGACGAGTTTAATTCAAAATGGCAAAAAGAGGGAGATGGAAAAAATACAGATTCTGGTGGAAAATAGGGATTTTGGAGCTGCTGAGTACGGATTTGTGCTTCCAAAGCTTGGCAGCTCTGCTGATCAATCAACATGTGGCGTTACATAATTGTTTCTAACCCACACCTTGCAGCTAAAAAAAAAAAATGAAGGAACCGAGAAAGAAAGACGATATGATCAGACCAGGGTAAGAAATTACACAAGGGAATGGGAGAGGGACCACACAAAACACCTACACACAAACACGCAGGTGCACGTGGCAGGCACAGTCACACACACACACACACACACGCACGCACGTGCGACGCACGCACACACACACACACACACACACACACACACTGTGTGTTAGAGACTAAGAACAAGGTATCTCAGGCTTGTGTCTGTGGAGAAATGCATGTTATATCTAAATTAAATCTTCTCCACCAGGTTAATACACGCAATAGACCTCTACTGCCGATTGTGACTGAGGGAACCGTGGCTCCCTAAAACTCAGTTTGGCTCCCTAAAAAGGTCCCTGAGGAGCCCGGCTGGCTTCCTAGAAAAAAAGTTAAGGTCGAGCCCTGTACAGCTAAATTCTCCAAATGTTTGCAAACACTGCATTCAGCATTTGTTTCACATTTTGATAGGAGGTAAGTAATTAAACTATTAACCCGTTGAGGATGAATCCTGAATATACTCGGGCCAGACTCTATGGGAAATGCATGTTGTAGCAAACTCAGCCTGTCCTCAACGAGTTAAACTGCTTCGCTGCATATCTAGGGGGGAAAAATCCACTTTGTGTTAATAGAAGCGATACATTATATGCTTATCATGTTTACCTCTTCAAACTTTAGTTAAATCCTTACCTTTATTCTTCTTTTGGCACCAGGTAATGAACTCTTTCATCAACTCACACTTCATGATCGATGATTGCAATTACACCGGATTTAGATATCAATCTTATCTGTTAATGTGCAAAATGTCAGCCATTATCGCAGGTATAGATCTCTACCATGGCTGCAATTTAATACTGCTATCAATCAAAAGATACTCCCAGATCATATGTTTCCATCAACATCCAATGATATATCTTGATGAAATATTTTTGAAGGGGAAAAGTTCGGTCGTGAGATGGCAAAGCAATGTGTGCTGAAAGTTTAGGAAAATGGACTTGGTCACATACTTTAATTTGTGTTAGTGTAATCTAACTCTGAAACAAATCTTGAAATCCGAACGCTTCCCGTTATTGAGATATAACACCCTCTCCAAGTGGGAAATGTAAGAGTTGTTTGGTTAAACAATGTAAGTGGCAATATGCTTGCCCCTTCTCAACATTGCACTCACCGGTCATGTACTTGGCAAAACAATGTATCTAACATCCAATACGTTGCTTTACCATTCACATGCTTACACAGCAACAGGCTGCACATATTTCTCCCTCGTTCTATGACACTTGCCAGACTTTGATTTTCATTTGCCCCAGGCAATTGGGCAAGTGGTTATGTAGCAGAGGTAAGGTTTTCTTACTCCTCCTGGAGGGTTTTTCACATAGAATTTAAGTTGATCTTAAATACAGTTGAACCTCTATTATCCGGCCTCCCTTTATCCGGATCTCTCTATTATCCGGACGCAATCTTGCCGTGATTTTTTATCTTTTTTTAATAATTACGGGAGGAAACACACATGAATTACATATACTTGATACATTTCTTAATAATTATTTAGGTAAATCATCCCAAGAATTTATAAAAGAAAATGATTTCCGCTTGCGAACACGAACCTCTATTTTGGGGTCTGTTACTGAGTGTAACAATGAAAAGGTCGCAGTATACACATTACTACATGTGGTACTACAATGGGCTACATCAGTACATGTGTATGTGTATGTACCATAGAGCTCTATTATACGGTATGTACATGTATAAAGCATTGAGTCTCCCGTATCCGGCCAAATCCCTTATCCGGATGAGCCCCGGTCCCGACTTGTCCGGATACGAGAGGTTCAACTGTATTAAAATTGACTTAGAATTATGGTACGCCATGTGTATCTTCAGTTAATATTCTAACTTCCTAATGAAAATCACAACTGCAGAGACTTTCACATGCAGCCACTAATGTACAAAATAAGATAAGGGACAAAGACATTTTTCTGTAAATTTTGATACCAATCAGAAGTGGATTTTGAAAACAATGAATAAAACTGAACAGGGAAGCCAATAGCACACAATAATTTTACGTTGATCTCAACTTTTAAGATCAGACTTAAATTCTTTGTGAAACAC
Organism: Diadema setosum; assembly: GCF_964275005.1. Taxonomy (NCBI): domain Eukaryota; kingdom Metazoa; phylum Echinodermata; class Echinoidea; order Diadematoida; family Diadematidae; genus Diadema; species Diadema setosum. The sequence goes on from NC_092701.1 coordinate 35,527,051, forward strand.
CCTCCGGGTGTGACACATCATAATTCAGGCAGATTCATCTTCAGAGAAACTGATGCAACCAGTTACTTACTGTACCACTTGGCTTTCCCAAGGACAGAATTTATTATTCATCCATACAATCCGATGAGACAACAGCAGCATTACCAGCATATGATGGCCTTCACGTTTAACGAGTACATTCAATAAAAATTGGCCTCTTGACCCGAAGCACGCCAGGATGACTTGAAGCAGGCAGAGGGACAGGATGGGGCTTGCAGGTGTACACATAGATCTCAGGAATAAGTTTCTTTTTGTCCTTACTCAATCCACTTATAAAAATCATGGAATCATTTTGAAATGTCTATGTTCAGGAGAGTGTACAAAGACATCAAGAAAAGGGCAAAATGGCCTATAGTTGTAGAGCCTTTTTTTACTATATATCTCTACATGTACACAGTTGTTTGAAAAGAGCCGTGGCATTCAAGATAATATAAAGCTCGTGTTTCTCTTTTGCAAACCTGACATTTACATTTCTTTCATAAGCTGGTATATGGTAGAGGTAGGTAATAAAGCACCCTCCCTCCCCCCTTAAAGAATAAAATTTCAAACCTCTTTTTGATGGAGAGGGAATAAATACCTTAGATTTCGAGTGATTTTATTCGGATCCTGAAAAAACAAATCCAACCAATGTTTTCTGTACAAAAGGGGAGTATATTCTAAAATGACATAGGGTTAGTTTTCACTTCTTTTTTTAAAAACTTTGAGGTGTGTTTCCAAAAGATTTCATACACAATGTTGGAGACATCATTTTTCAACCAAGCAAACTTTTGTGACATTTGCAAAAGGGACGTTTGACCTTTGACAATAATTATTGTTTGTGTGTGTGTGTGTGTGTGTGTGTGTGTTGTTTTATTGTCTCACTGAATTCACTAGAATAGTCTGATTTGTTCATGTCTGTTTGTAATTTACACCATCAGCACACCTCTTGAGAGAAGTCCATTGAATTATACACCTGCTGTGTCTTTAAATACATATATGGTTCCTTGCTGTTTAAGCTTGTTAAAATGGCAAACATGTGTCAAGATAAAGACTTTTTTTTTGGGGGGGGGGGGGGCTGCGTAGATGCAACATGTTCTTGAAGATTTGTTCTAAGGTTCAAGGAGGGTTATAAGAAATACAAATAATACCAAAATCCATCCATGTTGCAAAAAACAAACAAACAAACAAAACAAAATAACCAAAAAATAACACATTATGATTCTTCAAGACCGAGATCATAAGAGGTAAAGACACTTATTAGACATGTGAAGGGGAAGAATTTATTAACCCGTTGAGGACGAGTCCCAAATATACTCCGGCAGGTGTCTATTGGAAATGCATGTTGTAGCAAAATCAAACCGTCCTCAACGGGGTAAAGGGAGGGTATAGTATTGGTTGAAGTGAGGATTCAGCTTTTAACTTTTTGTGAGATACTTAGAAACCACTCTATGAAATGTTACAGAGCATACAATTCCAGAGACATTCAAAATCTATTTGATGAAAATCGGTTTGAAATGGCTGAGATATCCAAAAAACAAAGTAAATTTGGTTATCTCAGCCTTTTTAAAACCAATTTTGACCAAATAAATTTTGAATTCCTCTTAGAATTATATGCTCTTTCATATTTCATAAGATGTAATTCATTATCTCAAAATTTTTCATTAAAAATGTTGGAAACCTGAAGGCCCATTTCAACTGAAACTTTATCATCCCTTTAACACAAAGATATCATGGTTACAAGCATATTTCACAGATACACAAATGCAGACTGACTGTTTTGTTTATATGGTGTGTCATTTTTTTTTTTTTGGGGGGGGGGAGGTGGAGTATTTTGGAGATAATATCTTAAAACATTATGAAGTGATGGGTGGGGGAACCTAGCTTTACAGCCATCTATAACATCATCCATGAAGAACCATAATGAAGCGTAAACACCACGCATCGCCTGCTTGAGTAGCTTGAGAGAGACAGGTGCCTCCAATGGAAGATGACTCCATGTTGTTGAAGGCCAATTCAAGTGGAATACACGTGCACTCAGACACGGTGGTTTCAACACAAGAGGTCACAGCCAGTCGACGTTACACAAACATGCTGCTACCGCACATGAGTCTATCTATCAAAACTTTCCCAGAAGTTAGCCAATTAAATCTTTAACAACTTTCGCTTGAAGAGACCATCATGGTTTCACAATCAATAACAAAGGATCATGTATATCTTTGGGTGTAAGAACTAATCTAATCAAACAAATGCATTCTTTAATATAATACATGTATGCATATATATATATATATATATATATATATATATATATATATGTATGACTGTGCCTTAGAAATATATCTAGATGATGATGATCAACTCAACTCAATATCTCCTAATCAATGTCATTACATAGATAAATCACTGATATTAATAGATTCAAGTCTGCTTCAAAAACACATTTTTTATAGTGTAGGCAAATGTGAAGCTTGATACCATCATTGCAATCGGAGTTGTATGTTTTTGTATAATTTTTCCATTTTTTTGAGCGCATAGGGACATATGCACTGTGTGTTATGCACTATATAAGTACTGTTAATTATTATTATCAAAATCTCTTTATGGAACACAAAGGTACCTCAAGTGACTACAGCTGTGACTATGTAGTGAACACAGTCAGTACTAGCACGGTCTCTTCTATATTTCAAGCCACAAATTGGAAACAAATTGGAGGAAATGGAATTTGTTCTTAGGTGTTTAATTAACCTGTTAGATTTTCTTGATCATGTGACTATTTCCCTTAAATAGGCAGTTCAATATATAACCTCATTTTGCTTTTATAGTCTTGCCTAATCCAGTAATTAACTGATACGTTCATCCTTAAATTTGATAAATGAAAAGATCATTAAGCACAGGAAAGTAGAGAAATTGTTGGCATTTGGTCCAAAATAATTACATAATTTGACTCTTGCATCGGCATACTGCAAACGCACATGAGTAATGATAATGTACTCTTTACAAATTGATGACCTACATGGACACACATAATCTGATATACCAGGATAGAGAGAGAATATTTTTTTGTCATAGATAATTATTTTTAAGAGGGAGGTAAATCATAACATGGAATGAGTATAATCTGTTAGGAGACCTAGATAACTATGAGCATATCTAAGAGCTGGTTGGAATGTATGTACATACTGAATATTATTGCTATAACAAAGTTCTCAGAAGGGCTCAAAATTAATTTTCCGGCCGGTGGAATTTGCTTTTACAATGTATCAAAAATGTTTACAAAGAAAGTGTCTGGCTCATGTGATTTGCCAGGATAATGAGTTGTTTTGGAATATTTTGAGATCAGAAGTATAAAATAATTTCTATTGAAGTACACAACTTTTATTCCCAAAGTGCCTCCCCATTCAGCAGAGGGTTGGCAGAACATTAGTATGTGATCATTATGAATCATTTAAAGCAAGAGCCTGGTTTCATAGAGGAACAAAACAATTACTTGAATATCAGCAACAACAGCTTTGTTGTAAAATTTACAAACTGAGAAAGTGTTTCTCCCTAACTTTGTTTTTTAATTGACATTGTGTCATACTTCATGTTAAGGGCCACAGATTTTTTTTTTTTTTTTGGAGGGGGGGGGGGGCTGTGGGACCGTGGTGATAGGGGTTGAGGTCAATACTACTCCCCCCCCCCCCCCCATTCTACGGGGGGGGGGGGGGGGGAGGCACCAGTCAAGTGTTGTCAACCTAAGTGTGGGTAGCATACACTTTAAAAAGAAACATAAATTTTCATGGATTGGTCTAAAAGTATGCATCAAATTTTGAAAATCTCTAATCTGAATGTCAAGTCATTGACAAACAGACATTAACAGGTTCATATTCATTTTTTTTCCAGCATTATATATAGCCTGTGATGAATGAATTGTGAGGATAAGGCCAGCAGTCACCAAAGCATTAAAAAATGCATTAAATGTATGAAATTCATGTCCATTAGTAGGCTGTTCTATTTCTAGGCATCATCAGATTCCAAAGGATGACTTTGAGGATAACTGAAATTGAAGACTGAATGGAATAGTAATGCATCAGCATGCCCAAATATTTGTTCACAATATTATTGTAATACCATGGGGATTTACCTAAGAGCCATCTATACCAAAGCAAATGATGTCTTCAGCATTTGAGGTAGGTTTAGAGAAAGCCAGTAAAAGGTCTGATTCCTTAACGTGAGTGGCTTGTTGGAGCTCAAATTTAATCAAATTTGGATTTTTCAATGCAGTATACAGATTAGATGAAATGGACTTTGAATTGTAAACAGAACATATTTCTTATGAGCTATTCTCTATAAAAGGAAAAATGCATAAAAATACACAGAAACACAAAGATATGTATTTCAGCATTGTATGGGGAGTCAGTATTGTATGCATACATTGTATCTGGTCAATTAAGTTCCTGCTGAAATAGTATGCTTTGGTAATTACTGAAGGCTGTTCGAAAAGTAAAAGTTTCAAGTCTACATAATGTTCTTGTTTGTACTCATCATGACTATTTGCTCGTTTGCAATATTTCTTGCTGAATACAATAGTATGCAATACACATTATTTGTCTTCAAAATATGCCAGCACTGAAAATATGCACCAGGTATTTAAAAGAACTGAGAGTGTTCAATCTTCACATCCTCACTGAAAAATGAATTTAAACTGCATAATACTGGGAGTGGATCCAATGCAAAAAGAACACTCAATATCATCATCTATCATTTTATTATACAGAAATTAGATACTCAAGTCAATCTGACATCCTGTCAGTACAAAGACATGAAGGACAGTTGCAATAAAATAAATTGGTTGTCCCCTTCTAATAATGGCAGTGTAAGACAAATAACATGAGTACAAGACCGAACAAACAGCAATAATATCGCCATTCGCACAGAAGTATTACACTCATTCCTCTTTCAGCTATCTCACATCTCATTAGTTGCAGTTGGACTCACAGTCAGGTGGACGCTATTTGGTCGTACCTGAGGAGGTACATATTGTCATAAAGGTTGAATAATGACTCCCTTCTAATAGACAATGACATGCATTTGCAATTTCAATAGGCTGCGACAACCCAATTCAAGATTAATTGCAGTGCACTATTAGTTTCCTGTGCCTCCGTTTCGAGACTGCAGAAACACATCATTTGGAGAAGAAAGAAATATAAATATACCAATCATAGTGTGAACAAATGACATTACACATGCATGAAAATACTATCTCTTTATAGTTGTAAATAGGGCATTTGATGTGATGAATTAGACATTCAGATCTTGGGATGGCCTAGCAGAAATACAACAGTACATGAAGTAAAGGGAATCAAAAAACATTTTGTCAGGCTAGCAGAATTCAAATAATATATATCTGATAATATACACACATCCTTATTATAGTATGTTAAAAAACAGGGAAGATATGATATGACTCTGTACAGTAGATATCAGAACTGACAAGGTGATCACGCATCATCAGGAATTACGAGCTATAAAATAAGATATGCCAAATTCTGTCTCTCGCTATTGCCAAAATGTCACTTCCCGGGGGGCAGAAGAGCTTGATCTGAAACCATTCAATTGAAGGACACTCAAATACAGGTGCTTGGCACGTCGTGTCAAAACCTATTACCTTGCCACAGTCGCACTATCCTGTGGACATATGAGGCTGTGAGTTGTTTCGTCTACGAGATGCGTTAAGGGAATGGTTATGAAATGTCCTATACTGCGATTCACACACCGTACAGACACAAACGTAAGCTACTGTGATTTAGGAAGAGTTCCATGTGTAGCCTAGCTATTCAAGTTTGATTTCAAGAGTCATTCCTTGCAATTTGAAGCAAATGGACCTTGTTGTAAGCTATGACTCCCCTTGATAGCTGCTCCAAAATAAAACCTAGCAATCCGCATTATAATGATTCTGTTCATTTTCCAGTTTTGATTCATTTTACCTACCAAAATTATGAATACACTTATGATGATGATAATGATAATGATGATAACAAAAGTGATAACAATGATAGCTAATCTAATAACTATTAACGTTGTAATATCAATCATCAAAAAAATATGAGAATAGCATTCATGGTAATGATCAGAGCACCAAAGATGAAAATTATGATAATGACTGATTCACAGTTACAAAATACTCAGTACAAATCATTCATTTTCTCATTGTTATGTGAACACTGTGAGGTATGTCGCGTCATAAAATATCATGATAAGAAATTGCAGGAAATGCTCATAGGATAGATGCAAACCTCAGGAAGAAAAAAGAAATGTACACACACTATGTGTTCAGATATATGGCACAAACCCAAGACATAATATATACACATGGTGCAGAAGGCTGAATCATGGAATATGATATGCATCAGATTGCGCAACATTCATTGTATAAGGAGTGCGGGTAAGAGTGGTGGGTAAATAAGGATAGGATTGACAGGAGTTCAAACTTTAACTCACCAAATCTGACCTCAGATCCTCTTTCTGTAATATGATAGACAAGAGTTCTTCATTCATTAGTCTGTAAAAAAGTAAATATACTCTAAATATATTTCATGATACTAATTGCCATACATACACATGTATACATTTTATGTATGTATGCCACACCTCAAATAGATGAGATATTGGCTTCCAAATCAATAAATGCAAATATTATCATATATTGACTGATTTGACAATTAGTGAACAGGCAAACAATATAATGTGTCCTATCTAATGAGCATAGTCACATACATGTTGCATTTATGAGTGGACACTGTCACACTGGGTACTAATCACACCTGTCTCTTGCAGAGGGCTGAGAAAAACATTGTGACTATCCAACCTGTCTGCATGAGTCTGTCCATGCTTGCGGTTCTCAACTTTAAACTGATTGAATTTACCTTGTTTCCCTGTTCGGACAAGAAAGGAATCTCGTGTGTGCTTAGCAGATTGCCAATTGAGAGAAGTAGCCCACAGTGTATTCCTGACCCATTTCCACACCAGAGCTCTCACACGTTTTAACCCTTTCAGTACTTCAGTTGCTAACTAGCATGCACACTGAAGTACTTTTTCTGTTGTTTTATATTGTTTTGTTTTGTTTTTGTTTTTTGTCTTTTGGTTTTGTTTTCTTTTTTTTGCTCATAGGCACAGTTATCTGAAAAATTGTTAGATTCATAGAGATCAACTCATCTGAATGATCCCTACTGTGTCACTTTGGTCTTCTTGCTGGGGCGAGGTACATTGCTACACCTGAATACCCAAGTGAAACTTGCTAACTTTACAACCAGAAGAAGTTCGGTAAGATCACTGAATGTTGATAAAAAAAGCCTGGCAAGTTAAACCTAAGAAGTGCCCAGGCACAAGTCATGTTGTTGGTCATGCAGATCAAACTAAGTTCATCTGGCTATCAAATGCACAAACTATCCATAATGTAGCTTACATGTGACTGTACAGATCAGCTGTTTATTGTTGTTGTATTTTTGTCGTGATTATACAAGGCAGAGATAACTGCTGCAAATGATAGAGCAACGCTATCTGAAACTTGTTCATCCACTTGGAATTGCCTGCTTCACATAAAGCAAATTATTAAATGCATGTCGGTGACTGCAAGAAACAGTAACATTCAGGCTGTCAAAACAGCACTCTTTGAAGTATTATGTTTTCCACAGCCATCATGAAATACCAATAAGCCTGTAATTAACATTTTCATTCATCTCAGTAAAAAACAGATTGCATTTTCAAGTGTTGCCATGGTTAAGATCTAAAAACCCAGCAGGGTGATAGCTATTGGTTTGTTTGTTTGTTTGCTTGTTTGTATGGGGAGGGGAACACAATTTATTTCCAACCTTCAATTTACATCGTGCCAATCAATATTGAGCAAAACATGAGTAATGTTGTCAGCTAAGACTTATGATAGTCTTGTCCACTATCCATTACTGTAACAAATCACATTATTGTTTCCAGGATATTTGCTCCGTGGAAACATCTGTTCATGTTTGTGTCAGTAATCCAAGACAGCCAGTTTGGTGTCAGTATCACTTCTACTATTCTTTTTGTCATTCAGTATCTCTCCAAGTTCAGCTTCTTTCTCCCTGTTGTCCATCAAAAGCCAGCTGGACAACTTAAATGACAGAAACTGATCCTAAGAAAACCAAATATACCCGAAAGTGACTGTCTCCACCGGCACTGATGAATCCCTAATCATGAGATTTCTGCCAAGAGGGGGGCTTATAATGGGGGATTTCCAAGCCTCCAAGCCCTGCGTTCACACTGGTTTCCAAGTTTGGGAGAAAACTCTGTACTGAGGAGCTCTCTCCTTTAGTTTCCATGTGTGAATAAACAAAGATCCCTTTCCTTGTCCCTATAAAACATGCTATGTTGAGGGACAGATCTATGGGAAGAATGATGTCACATCTAATGAATGCCCCTCATGCACATGCATGCAATATGGGGGAGGTGGGATACAATTTGCTTGCTGATTTGTTCAAATGGAGACTGCCTGCCCCACGGTATGTGACCTGTAAATCAGTCATATGTGAATGACCCCAGCCCTCCCCCCCCCCCTCCCCCCCCCCCCCCCCCCATCCTCCCATCCTGCTCAACTCTGTCCTGGATGGTGTCTTCTTATGAGATGTAGAAAAGTGTGGATGCACAGAATACATTTGCTCTTGGAGCCATCAGTTTTAATCTACCTGTCACTGGAGTGAGTGAGTGAGTGAGTGATGGATGAATGGAATCTCCCCATCTCAGCCTTGCCTGGCTCTCATGCCTCTTTCTTCATCTTTCTTATGTTCTTTTTAGTATTCATGGAAATTGATTTGCCAAAGTCTTGTGAAGTATACCTTGTACTTAACATTGTCACTTAACCAGTCATTTCCACAGGAAAGGGGATAATGGTCCATCAATGTGCTGCTAAAAATTGTGTTAGCTGCCTCTTTGAGGAAAAGTCAAGTTTTAAAACTAAAAGTCATTCATTTGTGTGACGATTGTGCTTTGAGCTGTAATACATGTGAGAATCATCAGCAGTGGCGGATCCAGGGAAGACTGCACCGGGTGCACGCCTCTTCTTTATTTTTTGTAGAAACAAAAGAAATAAAAAGATAAAATGGGGGAGGGGTATGTGTGCCCCTCCCCCCTTAATTTTTTAAAGGTGCCCCCTCTTTAAAGAATTCCTAGATAATAATAATAATAATAAATCATTTTTGTAATGCACTTAATGCAATGTTTCTAAGCGCACAAATATAGATGTACAAGAATTTTCAGCAGTGTTAACAATATTAGCCTAACCCTATATTCTCTAACCCTATGCCCATGCATGTACCATTTGATTTTAGGCCTCCATCAAGATTATACAATAGTACAAAATGGGGTTTCATGCATTTTTTTTTTTCATTGCAAGTTGTTCTATCCAAACATTTTACAACATCATAAAGCTATCTATGTGCCTTACAAATTTATCAATCTATTTACAATTTATACTGCAGATTTTGTTTATCTTTACTACAACAAATGCAGCAATGAAAATGAAAATCAATTGCATTACTATTCCAATCTCAAGTAATGTGTCAAATTGCCGTAGACAAAATCGGTTAGGATGCTCAATTTGGGCAAAGAGCCAGCGTGCAAATATTATAATAATAATATGTGGCAGACAACAATAATGCCTGCTGAATGTCAATTAGCTAAATCTAATGCTGTTATCAAAATAGCATTACCCAATTAGAAGTGGTGCCATGCATTGTCAATAAAGTTCTGATGAGCAAGCCATGCAAGAAGGCCTATTATAGAGAAAAAAGCATCTGCTTGGAGCAGATGCTACTGTGTCTATAAACATATAGTCACCTTGATTCTTTTTTTATACTTCGCAATGACATGAATGACCTTTTGCAAATTGCTATTTGTGGTTCAAGCTATTTATGTGACTTTTTGTTTCTAGGATATTATGAACACAAATATATTTCAAAATATTATAATCAATATATGATGAATATAAATCATACTGATTAAAAGTAATACCCTTTACAAACTGTTTGTTATGGTTATACATCATAACTGGAAATCTTCCGTGCAACATAACATGCAGATGTATAGACAGTATGCATAAGCAATAGGGTTAACACTTAAAAAGATTGAGGAAAAATGCATTTCATTATTTCAATTTCACATAATTACACACAGAAGGAATTTTCATAAGAGGTTGATAAACTCTTTTGCACTTGTCCCTCATTTTCCATCCTTTTATTCTATTGCATATTTTTGTTTTTAATTCCTTATCTCTGTCACCATCTGTCCATACCTAACCTCTGGATTCTCTCATTTAAGAGTAATTATTTCCTTCACCTAAAATTTCTATACTTTAAAGATGATACTACTAATAATACTACTACTACTAATAATAATAATGATAATAATAATGATAAGAAGAAGAAGAAGAAGAATATGTTCTTTCTAAAGTGCATTTCTAATCAAACTTATCTAAATGATGCACTTGACACAGTAAATTCTACCTGTCTAACTCTCCACCTGTTTGTCCTTCTCTCTCTCTCCCTCTCTCCATTTTGATCTTCTATCTCTCTCTCCTATTTTTCACTCAAACTCAAGAAGTTTTTTTTTTGACAAAAATATCAGCAGCAATCTCCACTGGAGATATCAATACTTGATATGTATGTTAAATATTGACAGCTTCCTGTTTCAAGTATCCTGTCAGTAGTAAACATACTATTTGATGAACGTAAGAGATTAGTCACATGCAGCAAAGCAAATGCTATCTACGTGAGATGTTAACCTCCCCATGTTTTGATTGTACAGTACACAGCGGCGGATCCAGAGGGGGGCTTACCAGGTGCGCCCCCTCTTTATTTTTGGTTAAGACAAAAGAAATAAAAAGAAAAAAAATCTAGGGGGTGCACGCCCCCCCCCCCCCTCTTTAATTTTGCAAAGGTGCCTCCCCTTAACAGAATTCCTGGATCTGCCCCTTGTATAGTCTCATCAAGGATAGCCATAAAAGGCCCCATGGTTATTGCATTATTCACTAATTTCACAAAGGATTACGAAGCGTATTCACTTCCTGTTTACATTTATGTTGGGTTTTTTTTTTCGTGTAAGCACTTTCATCATTTCTGCAATGCTTCTAAACACTCTTTGGTCTTTCTATCTCAATAGCCATCTTGAGATAGATATTTCTAGGACATAAAAGGAATGGGAAAAAAAACTAGGTATCAAACACAGACCTAACATACAAAAGTTGTATCTGGGGTATCACTGCATTTTATCATTTACAACGACAAAAAGGGCTTATATCTAGACCATCTAAGATATGTCACTCCACGTACCACACACATGATAATCAATCGTTCGATATCGAGCCCTCCTACCACACGTGCTCGGCAGCTTGTGTTGCCTCTACAGCGCGGCGGCTTTGGGGAGAACAGTATTAGGCTTAGATGCGAGCCTTGCAAGCGACCGCCGATGCACTGATAATAACGAAACCCGTCAAAACAAGGTTTTATTTGCCGACTCACCGATATATGGGGGCACATTTTGTCCGTCCTCCTGGTCCACTCGCTGAAAATCCTTGTTCGACGGTCGTCCGGACATGTTGTTCATTTTTCGCAGCTCAAAATCCATAAATTTCACGTGAGACAAGAAAGTAAATTCATGACACTAGAGGAATCGCATGACTCCGTGAGCACACATCTCTCATAGCTCTGTAGAATTTATCGTGGCACGACGTGAACGTAACGATAGTCTGTCTGCTGCCTGGGCCACACGAAAAACAACGGCCGGTGAAAGTACCTGTCCTGTATGCACCTGTCAGGCGGTGCGTGCATGCGGAGATGTGGCGTTTAACTGTGATCCGATGCGAGGGATGGCGCCTAGTGTTGTGTAGTCTGCTAACAGTCAAAGCACGCACATTCTCATTGATAGGGTCCGATGAAGTTAACTAGAAGTCCTCAATATGTTATGAGTTCAGTTAGGATAAAAATAGGTGAAGCAGTGATTTCTTATCTAAAGGTCATCGTGTGGGAGAAGGTTATGGAACAGTGGGCATAATTACTACATGATAGGGTTGACTTAAATTTGTGATGAATGATTAAGATTGCACTTTTTGGTCAATCATTAAAATCTAGCGGGACGCGTAGGTCATCATGGACATTACATGAATGCTATGTGAATGTGGGCATAGTATAGCATTCAAGCATCATGAGTGTGTTTCTGTTCGCGCGCGCGCAGGTAATCAATTAATTTCCTTCATGGACACAGAAGAAGGTATAGAGATTCCTCGATACAGAATATTGCATACTTTATTTTAATTTACAAGGTACTCTATGAAAGTTGTTTGTTGTTGTTTGTTTTTATTTCCGTCTTCATATAAAAATACACACAATTACAAGTTGCATATACATTGCATAATAAAACAGAAGAAACGGGGGATTGCCTGTTCAGTCACATTTTCAAAATATGTCTGTTCTTCCACAGGGATCTCCGAAAAGTGGAGAAAAAGTCATCTTCAGACACAGATAGCATAAACACTGAGTGTGTGTGTTTTGTTTTTTGTTTTTGTCATGATATTATGGTTATTGAATATATTTGTTACTCTCTCTCTCTTCAACAGCAGATAGGATTTCCGTTAACTACTTTCACAAATGCGGAACATAATGTTTGCATGAGGACAATACTTCTAGAATATGTAGGCCTATGCACGTGTGTGTGTGTGTGTGTGTGTGTGAGCTTGTGTGTGTGCGTGTATGTTTTTGTGTACTTGTACATGAGCTTATGCAGTGAATATTGCTTCGCTGTCAGGACATGCTTTTTTTTCACTTCAGTTACAGCGTATGCATGCGGACAAACCGTCAATTTCATTTTTTGAGACGTCGCCAGTTCGTCGGTATCAGTGACTCGTCGGAAATTAATTTCCTCGGAATGTCACATTAAGGGAGCGTCCTTCATTGTGACGTAGGGGTCAGGTGCATTTTTCTCTCTCCACCGGCACTTCTAAGTATTGACCTTCCACGCAGTATTAACCTTAGATAGGCTAGTGCACCACACTGAAGGGTGGGGGAGGTGGACATAAAGTTATGCGCAGTCAGATATGCGGACGACGCACAAAAGTGCCAGTGTTAGTGTTATCGATTTCGCGCCACTTCGGACGAGTTTGGAATGAAAACATCATTCGTGATGCTCGCTCTGATTTCCCGGGATTATTGGAATATAAAGGAACTCAGCTGTTTTGGATTTGCCTTAACCTCTTGACCAGTGACTGGTGCCCTATTGCCCTTCATCTTACTAAAGAACACGTGTTACATATCAATAATCTCTCATACACAATATTAATCTCTCTCTCTCTCTCTTTTCGCAAATCTTTCTTCTCTCTGCTCTTCTGTTTTTACACGTGTTTTCTTTCTCCACCTATTTCAGTGGCGGACCCGGGGGGCGCACCGGGCGCCCCTTTAAATTTTCTGAAAATAAAGGAAATAAAAAGAAAAATTAAAGTGGCGTGCACTCCTTTAATTTTTTTTTTATTATTTTGCTTGTCAGCTGATTAAACCTATAGAAGTGACACCAGAAATATTTTTGCGCCCCCTCCCTTTACGGAATTCCTGGATCCGCCCCTGTATTTCCTATATCTCTCTGTCTCTCTGTGGTTCTCCCATTCGACACTAATTCTGACGAATGAGAATAGTCATCTGGGTCAAGCACGGGACTGCTTCGCGGCCAAATGAATCGCAGACGACGAGAAAGCGAGCTTTATTGCATTTCTTTCCTTCTCCGTCTTATCGGAGTCATTGGAAAAGGCTCATTTCTCAGATAAAATGGCTTTTTCACCCACGGGAAAAGCACTAATGCTACTTTGTCCGCCGTTCGGCAGATACGCGGGAAAATAGAGGGAGAGAGAGATATATAGATATATAGATAGAGAGACAGGGAGAGAGAGAGAGGGAGAGAGAGGGAGAGTGAGTTAGTAAGTGAATATAGGGACGCAGCAAAACGAACACTTGTCCGCTTGTCTAGCACACAATGTGCCCACTGATAAAATTTCAAAACACAGACCGAGAAACGTGAATATATAATATACTCAAGGATTGTAAATATATTGACATATGACATTAGGGAGGGGCGGAAAGACGGGAAAAGGCAGTACTTATGTATGGAGACGACAAGGAAGCCATTGATACTGGCTACAGAGACTCAAATAACAGCCTAAGTTTGCGTATTTACATACAAGAGAGGAAAATATAGGTTAATGAGACATAACTCCATGATTTAAACTACAGAGAAATCCTTTTCAATATAACTATTTTCATCATCACTAGCGTAATCATTGTGAGTGTTTTGCTTCGATAAAGTATGTGCTAGATATATCATTAATAATGATATGTTAATAATTTTTCCCGAAACATAAACCAGTGTCCCACTGCATCATAAATTATAGGTGGTCTTCCAGGATTAGCACGTGTCCTGTAAGTCGTCAGATTTCCAGCATTATCCAAGGACAAAAAAAAAAGTGGATATGGGGTAATTGTGAGGAATAAATAATAATTTCCATAAAGGCCAGAACGAATATCATTCTTCGTGTTAGAAGAGTTAATCTTATCCTGATGTATATATAAATATATATATATATATATATATATATATATATATCACCTTATTTATTCGGCTTGTTAACTGGGGTATGTGTTCCAATTTGTGATATCAATTGTCGGTTAATTCAATCGCGCTATATATACGAATTCTCAGTACTCTATACACGCGGCAGTAAAGTATTTACGATAGGCTATTACTTTGATTTCTGAGTGCTTCCGCATGCCGTACTGCATAATTTAGAGGAAAATGGATGGAAAAGAAAAAAACAAAAAGATAGCCACGTCTATAGATAGACAGAAAAGGATGGATATATGGAGATAGAAAAAAAAAATATTAAAATGAATACGTAAAAGACAAAATGCAACAGAGAAAGAGAGAGAGGGAGAGACAGACATCTACACACAACTACACACACACACACACACACACACACACACATGCATGCATACATACACACACAGATATGAATATAAATTGTATTACTGTATAGATCAAAGAGAGTTGTTTAGTCTTCGCTTAACATGATCTTCCTATATCTTCCTTGTGTTATTTTTTTTTATAAGATTTCAACCTTTGCTAATGTATTATGAACTATCTTACTCTACGAAGTTATTTGAGCTATTGGAAAGACTACATAATTTTCTTTGCATCTAATGTCTAGTTAATACCACAGGAAGACCACCGATATACCTTATAACCTCGACTCAGTATTCTTTATATATCTATGATAATCATACTGATAATGTCTTATTTATCTGCAGGGTGGCCTTTTCAGTGTTGCCACTGCTGTACCAGAGGGCCCTGCTATTATTGTTGCTCTAGCGTTGCCAGGTAGCCATTTATACACCTGGGTCGAGAGGGACATGTCGCGTAAAAACATTTTGTCCAAGGACGTAATCACTGGGCAGGAATCGAACTCGGGTCCTCCAATTGGGAGTCAGGAGACTTACCCACTATGCCACAGTGCCCCATCGTATGACCCGTTTTGCGGATTTCATTTTTGCGTTGAAATATTAATAAAATCACAACTAGAATCAGATCTGTCACATGCATGAAAATGAATTGTATAATCCCTCCTCCCTTTAAAACAACAACAGCAACAACAAAACATGGTATAACTAACAATGTAGCTGACACTTCTATCCTGTAAGAAGATTTACTGTATATCTGTGATTCCTTTCTGTCGAGTGAAAAATGACAACACAAAACACTCGCATACACGTTTACATCGCGAGAACATTTTAAGGAGACACCAATGGATTGAGGAAAATACATTTGTCGAGGTATAGGCAGCGATGACATCTATCCCACTATAAGGGACATGAATCTGCAGACGAGAGCGCGTGATTTCATTTGCATGAGTATGGGTACATGAGAGTAATACAAGACAAGATCCACGCCAGGACGAGAAATCTAAACGCATTAGAGTCATGTATCGCTTCCTACCAGGTTCCATCTAAAGTCATCAACAGTCCACTCCATCACCCTCCCCCCCCCCCCCTTTAATCTCCTTCCTTGATTTTACAATCTCGAACCGACTCGTCTTAGTCTCTGGAGATGTACAGTAATTGGAAACTCACCAGGATGAACGTTGGCAAAACGACTCTTATTTTTTCCCCATTTCCTATCGTATTCAGTATTCATTTCACCGAATCACAAATTTGATGAGAAGTATGGTGTTGACGAGAGAAAGGGAGATTCTGTTTATTCTTCCATCGATATGATTTAGTTTTCCAGAGAGGACAGCCGTTTCAGGCACGTTTCTCTGATGCAAGCGTAGTTCCTTCTATGAATGCGAATAACATTCTGTTCTGTGAATGAGAACATCATTATTATTCTGCGGAGAGCATTGCCCTGTGAGCTTGCAATTAACAACACGATTTGGGATGGAAAGGTGATTGCTTGGCTACATCCATTCCCGCCTCGTTTTGCTTTGCTTTCTTTTGCTTTGTTTTGCTATTTGATAGAAGAGAGGGCAGCACCTTTCGAACAGACACCCGAGTCGATTGCTGTCAGACTGGAGTCTGTAATCTTACCACGCAGTGAATCGGAGAGTCATTACGACAACTCTCGAGCGCCACCCCCCCCCCCCCCCCCGCCACCCCTGAAGTGATTCACACCCGGAGTTCGTGGCGACCGATGTTATGTAACAAACTAATCGACACTTTCCTCCAACTCCTATATACCACCTGAATTAATGTTCATGTAAGAGTATTCCTGGAACGAATAATTATTCGTTCTAGGAATATTATTCATTGGCTGAATCCGCATTGAAGCAGGAGTACCCGGTAAGATGGGAGGGCATCATTTTGGACGCCGGGCATTTTGAGAGTTACATTGTTTGGGAGTGGCGATGATAACAGGCAAATGAGAGATTTAGGAATGAAAGAATACTGTCAAAATATGGGTAGAGGGAAAAGCGAAGTTTCGCAGCGTAATTCGTTGCGACATAAGTGATATTTTAAAGGACACTCAGCCGAGAGAGGATGCATGGAGCATGCAGTCGTGGGTTTGATTCTTCATTCAATGTATAAAAAATTATATGTACATAAAAGACAGTGTCATATCCTATCTCCATTAATACTTTTATCAACTATATTATTATGAATCATATACAATGTATTATGAATTATATATTGTAACTGATATAATTGACTGTAACTTGTCCATTTTGTTACATTCGTCAATAATGTTATGTTTCTTTTTTTTGTGAACGGATTCGATTTATCTATTATTATTATTATTATTATTATCATCATCATCATCATCATCATCATCATCATCATTATTATTATTATCATTATTGTTATTATTATCATTATTATTATTATTATTATTATTATTATTATTATTATTATTATTATTATTATTATTATTATTATTATTATTATTATTATTATTATTATTATAAAATGTCCATTGTGGTGAAAGGCACAGATGATTAGCTCTGCATGGGTGCTGATCCCAAAACAAAACAAAACAAAACAAAACAAAACAAAACAAAACCCCAAACGACAACAAAAACAGCAGCAGCAACAACAATATGTAACAAAGCCTTCGCTTACCATTCAAGAGAGATATTCCTATTTGTGGAATACATTTATTTTCATAGAGACGATTCCAATGTTTGGCCCACAAGAAAATGCTTCTTGTAATAGGAGATTTTCAAATCAAATTATAAAAGATCTTTCTTCAGGCTTTGTATAATCTCTTTATGTGAGGGTGTGTAGATGTGTGTAGGTGGGGTAGTGGTTGTTCGGTAAGTCAACATCGAATTCGACACAGAGCTTGAGGTAACATGGTCACGTACAGCAACACACGATGTGTTTAATCAACAGAGAATGACTTCAAGGATTATCACGATTGTCACGCACGCCATTAAATGAGGATGGACGTTTTACGCCCGTTGAACGATGATGGCGCCACACAGCATCGAACTAATATGTACTGGCCATTTAAAGGAGACCTGCGGATGATTTTCAGACTTTTACATTTGAACAACTACAAATTACTTATACATCAGTACAGAGTTTCAGAATCTATAGGGATTGGGATGAGGAATAAGAATGTTTTCAAAATTCATAACGAATTGCAATGAACAAGGATGATGACATAGCAGCCTTACCATAAGAATGTATGAGTTGGGGCTCGAGGAAGCAGAACAAAAGAAGAAGGCATGCATAGATTTTACACAGGTGAACTTGTGTATTGTTAGTATTGTACTTGCAGTATTGTAATGGAATTGCACTGCTACATTTCTGAAATACGTGAGGCTCTTATGTCATCAACACTGTTCAGTGTAATTTGTTCAAGATTTTTCAGAGTATTAATTTCTCTGCTCAAGGACCACAATAAATTCCACAAATCTATACATGGAGCTGTCGATTTATGTACTATGTGATGTGAAATTATGAAAATCGTCCAGAATGCCCCTTTAAGAACTCGGCAACCAAAGATCCCTGGGGCACGTACATAGCTTCAGGGGACACCACATGCTTCCATCATTATGTGCTTTAAGTGCGCATCTTATGAACCATTGTGAAGTCAACTTTTCAATGAAGTGATTTTATCCGTTCAACATCTTTGCTGTCCCCCCCCCCCCCCCCCCCCAACATAGTATAGCTGTGTACAAGGAACACCCCGGGGTTACCCTCTCCCCTACCCCGAAATACAGAGACACCAACTGACTGCTTAAGTACAGACACACGATGACATACACAAATACAGAAACACCCGAACACAAAACTCATAATATACTCTCTCCCCCCCCCCCCCCTCTCTCTCTCTCTCTCAATTGGACACAAAAAACACACACACACACACACTGCACAGGCCTTCAAATGTTGACCTCTCTACTTTGCTTTCATGCCCTTCTTGCTTTGGCCCCTTGGTCAAACATTAAAGGGATTGTATAGTTTTTGTCGAAATGGGAATCCAGGTTTTCATTCTGCGTGAGATGAGAAACTTCTTACATGAAATATAAAAGAGCATACAATTTGAAGAGGAATTATAAGTTTACCTGACAAAAATCCGTTTCAAAATGGCTGAGATATCCAAGAAATACAGAGTTTCTAATGAAGATGGGTCCCACCTTTTATTACGACCACTTTGTATTACATGTACTTTGGTTTTAATACATCAGTCCCTTCAAAACCGATTTTCATAAAATCAAATTTGAATTCCTCTTACATTGTATGCTCTTTATTTCACATGTTGATTCTAATTATTTCTAATTACCAAACCTATACCACAGCTTTAAGCCCAATACTGGCACCTCAAACCCAGTGCTATTTTATCCAAACGAATGTAGATACCATGGACCACGTTTACCATGTATAAGTACTCTAAGCAGTGTTGAAGGTGCAGGTGCATTTGATATGACTCACAATCTACTGCTGCTATTCAACAACTAAGACAACTCATAGATGGCGGCATTGACAGTTTGGGACAGTGGACTCTCATAACAAACAACAATCAAATTCTCATAACACAGAAATTTTTCCTGCTACTTTTAATTTCTTTGTATAATGTACTTCGTTTTCAACCCCACATACACTCAATTTTGAAATGTCAAAATCAATTTACTGGTTTCAAGGAATTTGTTACAGATAACTGTACTGTTTACACATTTTTTGAATTGTCATTTTCAAGCTGAAGCTGCAGCAGTCGACACACACAACAGTTAAACTGGCAAATGCAAAATACCTGTTCATCACAATCACGCAAGCCAGAACAACTTTTTGTACGCCACAATGTCAGTTAAACTGAGACTGCAACACATGAGAGCTTTTGTAAAATATTGTTTTTCAGAGCCTTGTACATGTAACTTCATATAAGTTATTGTGCTAGAAGTGCAGTTCAGGTACTGTACAGCAACAGATGTAGAGAAGATTGCACACTTTGTTGTGATGTCAATATTGTAACAAAGCAATGGCTACATGCTTATGATGCTTTCAATGCATATACTGAGGCCTATATCACGATTTATGCATGGTTGTTCAAGGGTTTGCGTTTGAGCAAAATATGTGAAGTTAACAAGCCATCAGCCAAGTTGGGGCATATGAAAATGGCACACAAGTGTTCAAGAAGAATGAAACCCAATAATTTATGTAGATTGAGGGAATGCAGCAATAATAGTAGAACACATTAGAAAAGTTTCAAAGAAAATCTGACTTTGCTTTAATACTGTGTGTGTGTGTACAAACAGAAATATGAATGGATTAATAAGAACACAGACAGAAACATGTTTTAACATTCTGCAGATTTATTTGCAGGCTGAGCAAACATAAACAGTCTCTTGTAAAGCTTCATGACACAGAAATGTCTACCAAAATTGTATTAAAAAAAAACACACATATATTTTGAGTTACTGTGTAAACAAAATATTAATTGACTCACTGCATAAAAAAACCATCCATAAAAATCTGAAGATCTACTAGCTCAAAGAGCTACCAGCACAGATGGTAGCATATGGGAAAACATACAATGAGTTGTTTGTTTTCTAAATATCTACCTCATTTAACTCAATTCTATGGACACTTGGTCTTTCAACAATCATTAATAATGTGTGTATGCATTCAGTAATCATAACATTTATAAATTTTAGCAAAACAAAAGAAAAGCTTTGAAATATCACAAGGGACCAAAACTTTTGACAGACTAGAATATGTCCGCATACTCTGAGGTAGACAGTGGTTTTGAGAATTCAAATAATATCCCATGCCTCAATCGACGAACAAGGGTCTGAGAAAAAGGACCAATCCTTCCTGTGATTTATGGGCCAATCAGTTATCTGCCTCTGGGGCTCTTAAATCAACCCTCACACGTCTCAAAAACCAAGCACAAGCGAGCAGAGATCACATCATTCAACGGTTTTGTATCGTAATGGTCTTTGTGCCCCGACTGTTAGCAATACTGCATCACATCCACTAACTCGTTTGTTTTTGCAACCGATGTTGGCCAAATGATGATGATACTGCTGAGCATGCTGCCAGGACGGCATGTACACATCAGGGTTGAGACTAAGTTACCTTTCATTGTAACAACCCTGCCAAAAAGGTCAAAATTTCTCTAGCAAGGTGGTTATCTATGACTGAAAGTCACATACAGCTGTAGTGTAATACTCTGCAAATAACAACTGTCAACGACTTTCCGTTTGCAAATAAACCCACAAACCTTAACCATAACCACATGCATTCATATCTCACATCTGATGAATCGATACTTCGCATTGTTCAGTGGCATATTTACGTTTTACTTGACCATGGAAAGGAAGTACATTTACTGCTTGACTGCTTTTACCCAGGTGGATTAGTAACCTGTCCATTCTCTGTCGACAGGCAAAAAGAGTCTTGTTTGGGGCCATTGAAGGTTCTCAGAGAATTGCTTGTGGAACATGTTAACTCTGTCCTTTCTACTGATATTCTGTTTGTATGAAATGTCCACGGAAGTTACAGCTGCAGGTCCTTGGGGTGTTTCATAAAGCTGTCCATAAAGTTACGAACGACTTAAGAACGACTGGTGATCACTTCTTGTACTGAATTATGGAAATTCTGATAAGTATAGCACATCAGAACTGATCACCAGTCATTTTTAAGTTGTTCGTAACATTATGAACAACTTTATGAAACAGGGCCCTGGGATGGTTCCAGGTTGTAATTCATGACTGTAAAGCTTTGCATGGGATCTCAAAATAAGCCAACTGACTAAAATGTAGCTTGAAATACACACTACTGTAAAAGTGGAAATTTTTGCGGTGTTCAAATTTTCACGCATTTCACGCAACCAGAAAACAAGACAAGTGCCAAATTGTGTCTCGCCCATTCGCGTACAAGGAATTAATATTTTCTATAACTCCCAGAAGTTAATTGACCTGCTTATGACCTTTGACCTTGTGGTGACCTTCGACACCCCAAGGGACATTTACCATCCACGTTTGGTCACAAACGGAAAAAGGGATCAAAAGTAATGAGCCATAATCGAAACGCGCCATAAAAACTTAACATTGGGCCCTAAAAATTTGTTGACCCCTTTCTGTGACCTTTGACCTTGTGATGACCTTTAACTCCCCAAGGGACATCTACCGTCCAAGTTTGGTCACAAACCAACATAGGGATGAAAAGTTATGAGCCACAATCAAAACGTGCCCTAAAAACATAACATTGGGCCCTAAAAGTTTGTTGACCCCTGTCTGTGACCTTTGACCTTGTGACGACCTTCATCTCTCCAAGGGACATCTTCCATCCAAGTTTAGTTACAAACGGACAAAGGGATCAAAAGTTATGAGCCATAAACGAAATGCGCCCTAAAAACTTAACATTGGGCCCTAAAAGTTTGTTGACCCCGTCTGTGACCTTTGACCTTGTGGTAACCTTCAACTTCCCAAGAGACATCTACCATCATCCAAGTTTGATTGCCATTGTAGCAACGTGCTGAGTTACGTGTGATAAGAGTCTTGCAAGTAAACTTTAACGTATGACCTCAATGACCTTTGACCTTATCATGTGACCTCTTACGGCACCATAACATGAAGGTACCCCTAGTGCATCCATCACCCAAGTTTGATTGCCATTGTAGCAACATGTGCCGAGTTACGTGTGATAAGAGAGTCTTGCAAGTAAACTTAAACGTATGACCTCAAATGACCTTTGACCTTATCCTGTGACCTCCAACGGCACCATAACATGAAGGTACCCCAAGTGCATCTATGACCCAGGTTAGGTTGTAATCCAAGCAACTTATGTGCAGTTATTTGTCAAAAGAGAGTCTTGCAGGTAAACTTTAACATAGAAAAGGGAGTCTTGCACATACTCTTTAATATATGACCTCAAATGACCTTTGACATCATCACATGACCTCCGACAACACCATAACATGAAGATACCCCTAGTGCTTCTATCACCCAAGTGTGGCTGCCATTGCTGTAACAGTTGCCAAGTTATGCATCATAAGAGAGTCTTGCGGGTAAACATTTGTGACAAACGACGGACGGACGACGGACGGACACCATTTGGATCCCTTAGTCTCGCCTTCACCTCCGGTGGGCGAGACAATAAAAGCATGCAAATATTTTTGCGTGCCATATGTTCCAGTAGCTGATGTCTTGATTCCGCAAAATTAAAAACACACAAAACTCTTCTTACCCGGCCAAGTGCAAAAAAAAAAGAGTCGCGCGAAAATATCCACTTTTACAGTGTATGACACAAACAAATTTGGGGCAAGATTCACAATCACAAATACATGAAATAAAAAATAACTCAATTTGTGTCAGTGCAGTTGGCCAACACCTGATTCTGGCAATTACGCACAAGGAGTGTCTAAATCATCTCTGCACTTCATGCTGCTGAATTCATTGGTTACTTTAGCTGGTGTTTGACAAAATGCTATTCACAGTTTGGGTGCTGTGTTTAACCCATTGAGGACAAGTCCCAAGTATACTAGGGCAGGTGTCTATGGGAAATGTGTGTTGTAGCAAAATCAGTTTGTCCTCACCGGTTAAGATAAAATATAGTGGAAATTTGAAGGGCTTGCAACAGACATACTGCAGTAGATGTCTAAACATCTCCCATACTGTTGCATAATGACATTTATTCAACAGAAAGGTCAAAGCTCACATTTTTTTTTTCTTTTTCTTTATAAATATTTCCCTCTAAGAAATAAATTTCATCAACATATGTGATGAATATGTGCTGAGGTAAGCAAGTACCAGTATTTGGCTAATCAGGCCATGATATGAGTGCAGTATTTGTCCACGCTCTGAAATTTTCTCCATTCCATAGAGGCATCATGTGCAGCTGAGCCTGAATCCAGGTTGAAGATAAACTCCCAATGGTACCACTTTGTCAGGTGATGAAGGATCATCGAAGCAATCTCTATCAATCTCAAGGTGACACTGTAGATGAAATGTCTCGGCTTCTGTACCTGTCATGAGGCAAGGCGAAGCCCAATGAGTGCGGGCGACAAACGACTGGAGATAATGAGGAGCCTCCGACACCAGCAGCATGAATTAGCATCTCGCTGCTTCCCATCGCCATGGTGATGATGGAAGCAAGGCTGTTCCTACCACCCATCCTATCCTCCACCTCCTACCCCTCCAACCAGGGGGGCCAGTCCAGAGAGAAGGGTGATCCTTGAACCCCTCCTGCTTCAGTCTCCGCTCTCACGTGTCTGCATGAGGGTGTAGCCATTGATGAACTCCTCCACGTGTGACCCTTCCAGCTGCTTCATCGCCTTCCAGTGAAGCTGCGTCGCCTTGGCAACGCTCCCGCCGGGATGCGTCGTCTCGTGGCGGATGTAAGCCAACCACAGACCTGCACATGTGGAAAGTGTCATTTTGGCACATGTCAATCGATTAATCAATTTATTAGGTGTACTGTCGGATATAAGTGGGCATTACCATGAATGAATTCACAAATGTCACATTAACAGATATACAACCTAGTATTCAAATGATGTGGATAGAAATCTATAGAAATAGTTAAAATCTGAAGAGATTTTAACTTTGACAGCCTAAGTTGACGAGTTTTGTATTTGAAGAACCTCTTACCATTATTTCACTATGCATTGTGCCTACATTCAATTTTTCTATGTCTGCCACACAGATCATTACTCTCATTACATGAAAGCATGAAGGACAACAATTAATATCACCTCCATTAACACTGAAACATATAAATTGTACAGGCCATGATAACAGTTTGTGAAGTTTTCTGCATCATATTATGCTTGAAACATAACCTTGCTTCAAAAGGCAGAAGAAAACTTCACTATAGCTAAATTCTGGACCAGTTTCACAATCTATAGGCCAAGAGCTTGTTCAGATTTGTACTGGCTTAGAGTATTACGTTTTCTCAGCATCTCTCGATAAGCTGGGGAAAAAAGTCAGAAATCATCACAAGAAGCTCTGGCCTTCCCAAATCAAAACAGAATCATATGTGATGCCCTAAAAGAAGCACACAGGTGCTCCAAGTCAAACTTACATGCCCATATTCCATGAAGGGTCAAAAGATGGCCTCCATGAATTACTGTACGAGCTGAAATTTTCGCGGTGGTTTTATTTTCGCGAATTTCGCGAATCGCCTTTGAACCGCGAAAATAACAACACGCGAAAATAACAACGTGCAAATAAGTTCAGTTAGACCCTCGCAACCGCGAAATTAACAGCACGCGAAAATGTCCTCCGAGTAGCAATTCGCGAAAATATCTGTACGCGAAAATTTCAGCTCGTACAGTATATGGCTATATCACTCTCCTGTGGCAAATGCCATGGCTTTATGAACCTTAGGCTCTACTAAGTAGCCTCATTTCTTTCAAAACCTCTAGTAGTACCCAAATTAATTTCAGATATTACACTACTTATGCAACATTATAATACAATAATATATGAATTTCTTTTCTGTACAAATTCACATTATCTAATGAAGGGAATACAAACAGTCAACCACAATGAAGTTGACTTTGCTCGAGTCAAAAAAATTGCCTAAGTGAAAGAAAAATTCTACTGCAGATGGCTATTAACATGTGCTAGTCAAAATTCACAGAAGTTGAAGGATCAATCTTCTCTAGTCACATGAATTCAACTAATAGGAGGTTGACTGTACTTCAAATTACACTGTTGGCTCCCAGTGTGCCTGAATCTATGACCAATAGCACAATTATTTTTCCTTCACTATTACTACAAGGCATGCAACACTGTTAAACTTCTTACCGGGAGAAACATCACCAAACTCTGAGACGGCATCTTCGAAGGCATCCGAGACTCTCTTGTACTTTGGGTTTGGCTGCTCATACACACATATGGACACACAAAAAGGAAAATAGAGCACTATGGAATGAGTCAAGAAACTTTTTTGGCATATTTAAATTAGCTACTCTTCAAGCACTTCCGTCTGTGTCTAAACAGCTATACTTAAGTTCGACCTCTCCTAAGTCAAACCTGTGACATAATACCGTACACACATGCACTGCGGGGAAACAGTTCCACTCTATGTACACACCTTTTAAATGAGCTCATTACTAAGCCCACAGGTCTAGCTGCATTTGACCCCAGAGTAAACCCAAAAGTCTAAAGAATGAAAAGTCTACCAGAGCTTTATTTCTCTTCTTTTTTATACTGGTAATATTCAGATTCTTGTTCACCAGAAAATCTCTTTCAAGAGCTTGCTCAGATTTGTACTGGCTTAATTTTCACAACATTCTCAGCATCTATCGATAAGCTGGGGAAAAAAGTTTACAATCATCACAGCAAGCATTGACAATCCACATACTGTCAGCAAATAAGACAGCAGTTCCCGGTTCAATATTGAAATAGAAAGACATGCATCCTTGCAATAGTCATGGTATGTGCACAAAATACTTGGCTACTTGAATAAGTTTTGGATTGTGCTCTCATACAAAATTTGAACTATGCAGGTGTAGGTTTTCTCCTTGAGAAAGATAAAATTCATGTTTTTACTAAATTGCAGCGAATCTCATTTCAGAATGACAGACTGACCTCAATAAACCATCTAGGTCTCACTGCCATCACCATCCCTACTTTTATAATTTGTCATCATTACCACAGTAATCAACAACATATTGCCTACCCGACAACTTCTATTTATATATTTTTCATTGCTATATTTTCTTTTGCCAGAAGAATATCTCATATTGTTTCATATCATATCATATACTATATCTTTATCTGTTCATGTAAGTCAAATTGGTTATTTCATGACTGTGCACAAGAGGCAAAAGTTATGAACTATACAAATGCACAGGAGACTGGTAGCATTTCATCACAGTCCATTTCAACAAACTGGGTGCTACTAGACCAGACTACCATAAATAGCAGAAGCTTTGGTACTTCTGCTTTCTATCACAGATAGATTTGTTTTGAGGCTTACAAAATAGAATGTTTTTTGGTTTGTTTGTTTGTTTTAATAATTGACAACATGAAATGCAACCACTGTCAAGAAGGACAAATCAAACAAAGGAAAACTGTGAGCAAGTCACCTGAGCTTGTTCTAAGGCAATGTATTTGTTGAAGAAGTCCTCAGTGATTGGTTTCTCAGATTTTATTCTGCAAAAGATGGAAGGAAGGAAGTAAGGAAGTAACAGACTGTATAAATGGAAAAATCCAATAAAGCAATTATAAATACACATTTCAACCACTAATGTTTATATTGATATTCCTGCAATTTACTAGACTGTTAATCGGAAGGAGACAGAATATCAAGAACAGCTTCGTCTTAAATCTGAAGAACACAAAATATCAAGAACAACTTAGTCTTGTAATTCTGCCAATGTGTATAAACAAGTGAAAATTGGCTGAATAAAGCAACTGCTCCAAAATGCACAAAATGCACAACGAAAGCAAGATCTAAGTGAGACTGAGGTATAATGCTAGCCTTGTGTCCATGCTCACCTTTGGTAAAGCTTTCTGGCCTTGCCCATTCCCTTGCTGAGGGCTGCCCACTCCAGGTACCTGACCTTGAGGGGCAGGGCGACGTGTCGGTGCTCCTTCACACCACACTGGGGGGAAGATTGAACAGAGAGAATCAATGAATGGATATAGAAAGAGAAAGATCATTGGATAACTTTCACTTCTGCTTGTACTAATCACTACAGAGCTTTGCTCGCTGACTGTAAAACACTCAACAGTAAGCTGTACCTGCTGATCACAAAAGATGCCTCGAATCCAAATGCCTATGAATACAACTTGTGCATGTTTATTGTTTTCTCATTGCTACTGAATTACATTGTTTTAAAATGACCTTGGTGTAGGATTGCTGCATTTCTAACCCAAGTGGGCTTTTGTCCAACATACATTATGGTCATTTCTTTTTTTCTTTTCCTTAATTGGAAGGGGATGGGGGTAGGGTCGATTGAATTCCAATATAATAGTTGGTTGCGAGGGTTCAAATATCACCTTCCAGTTGTAATGCTTGTTCAGATTTGTACTGGCTTAGAGTAAGATGTCTTCTCAGCACATGTCGATAAGCTGGGGAAAAAAGTGACAGATCATCACGACAAGCATCAACCCAATTCAAAAACTGTTGACCACGAGTGAAAGTTTGAATTTGGAGGCCTCTGGTGGAGATATTCTGATCTCACACTCAGGGCAAGTGTACGCTTTCTGGGTGGTTGACAGTGAGAATATATGTAGGAGCAGCAAAATGTTATGAATGGAGCATTTTTGTCAGAGACTCTTTACAGGATATCTTCAAATTGAGGCATAAAAATCTTAGCCCTTACATTACATGTCAAAAGACTTGGTGATAATGTAATGCATTTGCAGAAGAGGTCAATGGCTGCCAATAACAAACGAACAAATGAACAAACTAAACCTGGACTTACTTCAAAGATATTCTCAATGGTTTCAGGGTCATTCGTCAGACACCACTCAAGGCCAATGTTCCAGATGTCCAGAGAATTCTGCAAAATATTGTGAAAAAATGGTGAGAAATT
This sequence comes from Diadema setosum, assembly GCF_964275005.1. NCBI lineage: Eukaryota > Metazoa > Echinodermata > Echinoidea > Diadematoida > Diadematidae > Diadema > Diadema setosum. The sequence goes on from NC_092701.1 coordinate 35,555,608, forward strand.
ATTGAACTAGTACAGGAAAATAAATGTATGTTTCTGGAATAAAAATGCATGTCCATGGGATCATAAAAAGCGAAAGTAATGTATTTTATGATATTTTCACATTGAACTGCATGTTTCAAATTCACCTTTTTTTAACACCACAAAGGAAGACAGAAATTATAAACAAACATGAAATTTGACAGCAACTTTTCCAAAGGAGATCAAGCACAACAAGAAAAGGTTTCTGTGAAATCTTCCATTTTCCAATTAATTTTGCTTTCCACAGCTGCTGTCCTATTCTGAAATTAAATTTGAAGACATGCTATGTACAGTAATTCTCATATGTGAATAGGATCACTGTTCTCTCTTCATTTAACTTCTTAAAAACTCATAACAAATTGTTTAATGTGAACATGCCCCAGGAGAAAATGCTTCCAATATGACATAGACTGAGAAAAGTGTCAGATAGTTTTAAAGTACCGTGTTAACCCATTTCAGCATGACATGCTAAGATGAGGGAAAAGTACTATCATCATTCACAAATCTCACATCACTGTCATTTCAGACACCTGGGGGTCAAATCACCCCCAAACAACGGCAATTTTTCCTTCCCTTCTTTCCTTCTTCCTGTTATATTCATCTATCTTATTTTCTGATTGGTTCCATATTTAATGATTTTTTGTTTGTTTTTTGGGGGGAAACAGTTAGCAACCAAATCTTGATCAAATCTTTTAATGCAAGCTGAAGGAGTGCAAATGCTTGGGCCTCAAAGGACTGCAATGACAATAAGTTGCAATATCGATATATCAAACTATTTCTCATTTTATTTGACTATCCATGTCTGACTGTGGCAGAAGTCAGGAAATATGTCACAACCACGGATGCCGACCTTGTAAACAGCATTACAATATTTGAGGGGCTGTAAAGGCACACTTTTGGTGGAAAAGTTATATTTTTACCTTTCCTGGAATAGACATTTGCAATTTGAGAAAACAGTATTTTCTATGAAACCTGCAGTATTTATGGCGAAAAAAAGGCACACAATACTGAAAAAAAACCCACAAAATTACACTCGGCATTTCTGCACAACCAGTATCACAGCTCACGCTGTGGTAATAAATTGTAATTATTATAACATACAATGATTGCAAATATACATGTAGGCCCTACACTTGTTATGCCTTTGAAACAGGACAAAGAACTCATTATGTCTTTACAAGCTCCACATTGATACAAAGAACTCGTAGGCTGGCAACCCTCTTGTTGCTTTGCAGATATGACATAACTGAATTACCTTTGACTTCACTTGTGACACAGCAGTGTCGAAGAGCTCACGAACCTGCAATCTGTGCTCTTCGGAATTACCTTCAATCGACAAATAAAAACAAATATCAATGAAATTGTCAATGAAGAAAGGCAGTTTAACTGCATGAAACTGAAAAGTTGGGGCAATCCGCAACTGTTGACTGGATGAGAATTTGCTCAGATTTGTTTTGGCTTAGTTTTTCACACAAGTTCTCAGCATCTGTCGATAAGCTGGGGAAAAAAGTAAGAAATCATCACTGCAAGTCTCAACCAGTCGCAAAATATCCATCATTAAATGAACAAATAACGATGTCATGGAGCAACTGATCATGTGATCAAGAAAGGCACTTTTCAAACAGCTACGGTATTGCTTAGTTCTCATAGCACACTGCAATTTACTTGTTTTTCTATCACTGCAGACATTGCAAAATAGTAAGCTCTCCAAGTGTTTGCAGGGACTAGAAAAGACACTTTGCTAGAAAACAAAAATATAACTTATGATACTGATTGCCAATAATATGCTGGCCTAGCATAATGACAAACATGAAGCTTAATTATCAAAGGACAAAAGAAATCAGCATATCAAAGTCCATTACAAATTCCAATCTTGTGAAATTCCTTTCCATTTCCCATGTAGTCAGAATGAGTTGAAAATGCGAACATGAAATACAGTTTTGATACTCGGAACTTTAAAGACTTAATCCTCCCATTCCTGCTATATAAATTGATTCCCTGATCTGTTACTTGTTGTTCTTTATAACTCACCGTCATCTCCAACTTGCATGACCAGCAGTAACCTTTGGACCCACAGGGTCACTGACCTGCTGTGAACCTCTGTTGACCTCTGACTGACCTCCAGAGCTTGGTCGACATGACCCAACTTCCGAAGGACATCCACCTGGTAGGGAATGTCAAAATAAGATGCACAACAAAAACATATCTCACACGCTGGCCTTTCAGTCTTCCTAAAAGATAACATCCTCAAGCATTGCTCAGTATTTGAATTAAATTCACCACTTTCACCAAATGTTCCAAATGTTCCTGACAGTCCATTTTTGCTTTGAGCATCCATGCTGATAAGATACCAGTCTCAGTTACTCCATCAAGTTTCCAAAGGAGTAGAGACTGGTTATAATGACAGTCTTGCTTGAAAAGGAAGATCTCTTTCAGATTTGTACTGGCTTATTTTTCAAAGAGGTATCAGCATATGTCGATAAGCTGGGGAAAAAAGCATGAAATCATCACAAAGAAATCTTCCACACATGAATATTTCTACCATATCATATTCCAAAGTTAATGGATTCTGCACTGCTATGAAATATTTACCATTTTCACCCATTTTCCCAGTTGCCGAATGTCACACACAATCTACTTCTATGAAAAGAAGAAGGTATATGTGAATATTTACGATCTCACTAAACAGCTACATTACTTTCTGGACATCCTCATTAACTTTTGAAGAATGTTTGCATGAAAATGGCAACAAAGCACATTTAACTTCCAAAATCTATTGCAAAAACTCTAACATCACAATTGGAAATGATAGTTAACAAATCATCTTGGATGTTAAAAATTGGTTCATAGCCTTTTGTCAGCTCAGACGCAATACACTCTTCTTTGTGTGTTCATACAGATTAGTTTTAACCCTCTGTGAAGACAGAGTGATTTGCTACAACAAGTTCACTAGAGACACCTGCCTGAGTATACTCGGGACTGGTCTTTACCAGATTAATGTGTCCAATAGACACTCTTCATTTATAGTCTAGGACAGTCATATCACAGCTAATATGCAAAGTGGATTAATTTCTCGATCAGTTGGTGCTGAAGACAAAAAATGCTACAGCACAAGAGACAACCAACAGCTCACGAGATAATATTCTCACCCATTTGTGGTATGATTCCTCCTTCACACTGCTCCTCTTCTCAGCTGCTTCAAACACATCAAGAGTTTTCTCAGCTCGCTGTCAAAGACACATGCAAAGAACAAAATCAAGCTGCAAGTCATGGTACGAAATATATTTACTCAAATGTAGTTATATATCAATTTTTTTGTTGTTGTTTTTTTCCACTTGAAAATTTTGAAGCAATGCCTTTTCAAGAGTTTAAATTTAATGTGAAATGTCCACACACACTGGCACTTGAATTGCATAGCAAATACAGTCAAAAGGTGACATCTCAAGAGAAAACAATGATGATGGTCAAAATCTTGGCATGCTTGGTAAAATTAGCTGGTATTTAATCTCATAACAGGTATGGGCGGGACAACTGGGCATCATTTCTTTTCCTTTGATTTGTTTAGTGTGGCCGACATGGAAGCAATGAAGGTTTGTAAGCTATGGGACTGACAGCTGAAGTTTCCTCAGAAGGACTAAGACCAAGAGGATAAAGTGCCTTGCCTTCGGTGCAACTGATACAGCCAGGGGACTTGAAGCCTGGACTTCTTGACCAACAGTCCGTGGTGTCATTCACTGTGTCATGTAGCTCCTGATCGCTCATCATAAATTTCATTCGAGTAGGATGACCCACACACCATGCCTCTCTTATTCTTATATGGAATCAGCAAACTTTATTTTTTGATAGGGATGGGCGAGCATTAAAGGGAAGATAAACCCCAAGAACAATGTGGATTGAGTGAAAGCAGCAACATTAGAGGAACACATCAGTGAAAGTCTGAAGAAAATCGGACAATCGATGCAAAAGTTATGAATTTTTAAAGTTTTGATGTTGGAACTGCTGGATGAGGAGACTACTAGAGGTTATGACGTATGAGAGGACTACAATATCAAGAAAATATAAAGAAAATACTACAAAAATCCATTCTTCATGAAAATTACAAATTCCATCAACTTGATATTGACATATGTTAAGGGTAGCAATTATTCCCCCTGCTTTCTGAAAGCGGTTGGTCCACTGCTCTTTCATAATTCTAGAAAAGTGAATTTTTGTTGAATATCCTTTATATTTTCTTTGTATTGTTGTCCATTCATACGTCATATCCTCTAGTAGTCTCCTCATCCAGCGGTTCCAACACCAAAACTTTAAAAATTCATAACTTTTGCATCGATTGTCCGATTTTTCTCAAACTTTCACTGATGTATTCTACTAATATTGCTGCTTTCACTCAATCCACATTGCTTTTTGGGTTTACCTTCCCTTTAACCCTTTGAGGATGGGCTGATTTTGCTACAACACACATTTCCCATAGACACTTACTACACAGTATACTCAGGACTCGTCCTAAACGGGTTAATTTTCCTCGGCATGATGATAGCAAAGCACTCACAATGAAAACAAAAAGGAGCAATAAATAACCTCTGCGGATATCTTCTTGGTCTGAAGGTTTTATATGTTATGTTGCTTGTGAGCAAGTTTTGGTCGCTGGTCCGGGAATGTCATTTTCCCGGAACAGACAAGCAATCCAAACGCTGCCCTGAGATTCACTGTTGCATCCACCCTTATTGGATATACCAACTGACAATGGTTGTCCAATTACACATAGGATGCAAAAATAAACATGTGATACACATACACATACAGCACACACTCCATTCAATTTTCATTCAACAAAGGCTACTCCCAAACAATATGAGCAACTTTGGGAAATCACAAAAACTGATCAAGATTGCAGAAAGACAAAATGTCACACTACTTCAATTCCAATTAGCAAGTTTCCTCTAAATTTTGCAGGTTTAATTAAAATTCACACTGTTGTCCAAAGAAACAAGGTCAATCACATGGGTCGCACAGAGCATTCAGATCTACAGGCACTCCTCTTATCTCAGTAGGAACAAAACATCATTGCACAGGGGGAGTAATAGGGTGAGTGATATCATTCCTACTGGGGGATCAGAAGGCCCAGAAATCATGTGTGAATTTAGGACAATCAGCAGCAGAGCATCTTGTATGCCCAAGCAAGTTCTCTATTAGTTTATAATCATATTTAAAGTTGGTTAATCATCTGGTACTCGAATGAAACAATTCCATGTTGTAATAGGAATCCCTTCCTGGTGAAGATATATCTGTTAGCCTCACAATTAAAGTCTTTGGGATGATGGAAGCATGGCAGAATACAGACACGTCAAGCATCCATACCTGTTTGGTCAACGAGGGCGCCCCACCAAGCTCGAGTCTCTCCACACACACATCGATGTAGTGACCCCACATCTCTATGCTCGCCAGTTTCTCCACCGCCTCATCTAGGGTGGTGAAACATCTCTGTTCTGACATCCAGATCTCTTCATCTGAACCTGTGGGATGATTAGTTTGATTTTTTTTTTTTAAGTGAAAAGGCCAGCAAATGATAATGTGATGAACGTGTTCTGTTGCAAGGTACAGTATTGAGATGAGTTGAATGGCTGCAACAATGCTATCGAAATGCTGTCAACCAAAATGGTACAGGTAGCGATGGTTAAATCATTCTTATCACATCAAAAGAGCAACAACAGCAAGCGTAATATTGAACAGAATAGAATGGTTGTTATGAGAGCTAGGATTACCCCATGTTGATGCTTTGCACCCCCCCCCCCCCCCAAAAAAAAAAGAGGGGGGGGGGGCGATGAATTTGGTAGTATTGGATGTGTTCCTGCTCTAGAGTCTGTGGGCAAACTTGTACCTACATCGGACCATGTGACCGATGCACTCGTGAAGCAGCCCTGGTGTTTCCTCTAGCATCCCTCCCTTGTTGGACACACCAATGAGACATGGCCGCCCACTTACACATGGGATGCTTTCACAAAACATAAGATATCTACACCAACCCACAAGATGCTTCACTAACATATAGGATGCCTACACCAACCCACAAGATGCCTACACCAAATCATAGGATAATTACAACAACCCATAAGATGCCTACACCAAATCATAGGATGATTACACCAACCCACAAGATGCCTACACTAGGCCACAGGATGATTACACCAACCAAAAAGATGCCTACACTATGCCATAGGATGATTACACCAATCAACAGGATGCCTACACCAGCACATATGACAGGAAGATTACATAAATCCATAGGATGACTATACCAACCATTCTTTATGCCTGCCAACAACATAATACACAGTCAACATGATTTTAGGCTAGTGGTCTAAGAGAGTGTCATCATGTTCAACATTAGACCGATGGAGGAATTGAAAAATAAACTTTCATAGGAAAACAAAGTTGCTTCTTTCAGTAGTGCCTCTGACAAAGTGGGATACGATCATTATTACACTCACCTGAATTTACAAGATGTCTCCTGGCCAGAGCATTCCAAGTTTCATCCTTGTCTGGGTGGTCATTTTCCAGCCTACAAAAATAAAAGAAAGAACAGGAAATTGGTGAAAATGTGTACAGGATTTGAATAAGAAGGCCTGGATAACAACTTCGTTTTGTAAAAATACCACAAATCATACTGGAAATTGGAAATTGCATACCAAAGCCACGTGAGCACCGCGCCTTGCTTAAGGGGGTATCTCACCAGGCTTGAAACTAGTTCGCGACTAGTTCGCGACTCTAGATTTTGCTACTTACAGAGACGTCTCCTGAAAATTACAGTCTCCGATTAGTCGCCAGTTAGTCGCAAGAAATTTGAACATGTTTGATTTTTCGCGACGTCTCCAAGACGTTTCCATCAGTCGCGGAGACATCGCGGAGACTAATCACATCCGCGACGTGTCTGCGATGTCTCATAGACGTCTCCGAGACGTCGCCGAGACCTGCTGGAGACCAGAAAAACTGGTGAGAGGTTGCGGAGACATCTCCGCGACGTCTCCGCGACTCTATTTGACGCTGTTTGACCTACTTAAAAACCACATGACTTATCTGCGTGCTAACATCCTGCCTAGATCAAGTCAGGTGATCCTGCAACGGCTCCCTCATATTTGAAATTTTTTGGCACCTGCCAAGTATAGTGCCAGGGCAGATAAAGGTTTAAGTTACTTCATTACATTACAATCGGACATTGGCCTCAACACTGTACTCACAGCAATGCAAGCACTACCTTATGTATACATATGTACCTATCTGGCATTTAACACAATACTGTAAAAGTGGATACTTTTGCGCTCGGCGGGGTAAGAAGAGTTTCGCGTGTTTTCAATTCCGCGGACTCAAGACATTAACTACTGAAACATATGGCAAGCAAAAATATTTGCGTGCTTTTATTTTCGCGCTAGTTTCGGGTTGCGTGAAATGCGCGAAAATTTCCACTTATACAGTATTGTTTTATGGTGAAATCATGTCAGAGGTGCAATAAGCATCCACAGCTTTGAAACTTACCCTTCGTATATAGCATCCTCTATGTGGGAAGCGAAGTCAAAGAAACGACACACAGGCACAAACTTTAATCTGAAGGGAATGTCATCTGTGGAAAAGAAAGATAAGAATTCATAATTAGGCATCTACTATTTCTTTTTTTATTTGTCACAAAATAAAAGTCCATAAAATCATTTATACTATAAAGCATGAATCAAAATTGTGTCCCTACTATAAAAATAAATGTAGAACACATCAACATATAAAAAATGTGTAATCACACAGATACCAGAGTCAAAAATGGAAAGTTGAAAACCATTTTTATGCTTTGTTAAACCCAAATCTCAACAACCAAGCATGGATTTTCCTCCATTGGGAGTCTGCAGGTAGAAAATTACTTACAGACACAAACAACAGAGTCAGAAGGTATGGTATGGATGTCGCATCCACTGCAATACCTGGAAGCTCTTTGACGGCGTTGCCGTACACCAGCTTGGCCAAGTCTCCCCTCATGAGGGCGTCCTCCACTTCTGACTCCTCCGGCTCTATCATGGTCTGCTTCAGGAGGGCCAGCCTCTTGCGCAGCTGGAGGCATTTAGAAACAGAGGTGCATAGAGTAAGTGCAGAAAGGCTTAACACTATTTAATGCCTGGCGATGACTCAATGACAACCACTAGGTATCGGTATAATCTGCTGCCATAAGGCCTCTCACTTCTCAGAAAAGCTATTTGGCATAAAATAACATCACTTAAAAAAAAAAGGAAGGGCATTCATGCCATAACATTACTCCCTGAATAACTGATATTGCTGTGAATAGCTTAACTGCATCTAAATGGTGTCACTTAGGAAGTACTTTAATATACTGGCTGGACAGATTTAAAAGACTTAAAGAACTATAATACACAACTCTGTCTAACAAAATTAATTTGAATTCAGAGAAGTGGCCAAGCAAAGGTGTATAAAGAGAAAGGGCAACAGAAAGCAGTGTTTACTTTGCCACAGTGCATCTGGTGTATATAAACTAGTAAAGGAAGGCTAAATGCCACAAAAGAACCATTCATGCATGTGCATGGATTAAAGGTAACACATGACCCACAGACACTTTGAAATAAAACCCCAAAAAAGCGAGACATTAGACAAAACATAACAATAACCACAAGTCCCACATTAATGGCAGGACTCCAGAAATGTAACGAAGTCTTGGCACGCATGTCACACATGCTCGTCGTTGCTTTGTGTGCATAAAAACTTTCATTTTGAGCTGCAATTGTTAATATTCCCAAATATATTGCTTTCTATTGGACGTTTCACTCAATTTCACAGTGACCACTGGACCATGAATAAGAAGTCTTGGAAGCATGAACTTGCTCAGATTTGTACTGGCTTAAGATTTTCAGAGTTCTCAGCATCTTTCGATAAGCTGGGGAAAAAAGTCAGAAATCATCACTGCAAGCTCAGAAGTGACCTTATCAAAGTGGATTAAAAATCGTTTTAACCTTTTGTATGGTTACATCTTTTTAATGTTGAATTTATAGAAACAATCTTAAATCCACTCATTTCCCCATCACTAAAGTGGAGCTGGACATGATACTTGATCTATTTTTTTTAATGGTATCAGTCAGAAAACATACATACCTTGTCAGCATGAAGTAACTCCATTCGAAAATACTGCAAATTTGGAAGAAAACATGAGAAAAACACGAAAACATACATGTATTTACATATCATCATTGTGTCTACCGGTGCATCATGAACAAATTTATGGTACATTATATCCTGTCAGAGGAGTTTGCAGGATGCTGGGATAAGTACTACGTCACTTGAGGTCTAACATGAAATAATTTTCAATATGACTTTCAAGGTTTGTATCATGTAATGTTACGACAGCCTGAGCATTTGGTATTCCTTCAGCATCATGTTTAGATAATAGCCTTACCTAGTTCCTTATTCCAGAAGTGAGGTGCAATTCCACAATACGTTGGAAATCACATTAAGAGCATGATAGAAGTTTCACTAGAATTACACATGAAAGTGAGTTGGTTTTTTTTTGTTTTTTTTCTATTTTGTTTTTTTCTGTGAAGAATCAGATCCAGAGACAATAGACCAGTTCTGTAATGTATTCAGATTTTATGCATGCTTTGATCACAAATGTTGCTCTTAACAACCACAAAGCTAGCCGGCGACGTGCCAGACCTAACAACAACCAAGCAAATTCCTGCCTATGGAACTTAATGGGAGGGATCAGGTGAATGAAATGCTTCGTTACTAGGCCGTTGGGAGAATAAACATCCATAAATTGTGATAATTCAGAAAATGATCCATTAGAAATTAAAATCAAGACAGAAAATAATGAGATGAAGAACCGACAGCCTTGCAAAAAAATAAACAAACAAGAAAAAAAAAAAAAAGTTTCACATGTCCAGTTGTACTGACCTCCACCCAGAGTTTCTGGTCAGTTGGATGATGACGTAAGGCTCGAAGGAAGAGGGCACGGGCATTTTCAGCTGACTTATTGTCCTCCAGCTGAAACTTGGCAGCCATGATCCACAGGGCTGAGGACAGATATAGATTATTGATAGAGTGTGGTAAGTGGCAGAGTGGCTCAATAATACAAGATCTCTACTTTTGAGGTGTGAATTTTCTTCAATTTGTCTCCCTCTACAAATGAAATTTGCAAGATCGCAACTGCTGATTTATAATTTAATAGACATGTAGGAATGAAGAAACCACAGGACTGTCATCTACTGCTTTCCTGGCAGCGATACTACCACAAGGCTATCCCTGGTTGCCGGCAGTAACACAATGAACTTGAAACAAATACCCTTGCTCCGAAATTCCGACATTGTTATGTTAAGAAGTCCAAGGCAGACATGGCATTAATGAAAGCAAGAGAATATCATATAAGATTATAATATTCTCTTGATCTCTAATTTTATCTGTAACATTTTCTTATAGCAGAATTCATGCATCATTATCCTCACAGTTGTCAAAGTGAAAAATACCCCCCCCCCAAAAAAAAAGAAGAAAAAAACATAAATAAATTTATGAAATAATATTTGAAACTGACGGGCATGTTTGCATTGGTAAAAATACTCTTCACTCATCAGTGTGAATACACACATCATTATCCCCATGACATCACATGCTTCTCACCTGGATTGTTCCCATGTATCTTCAGCAGCCTGGTGTAAAGTCGACTCGTCTCCATTCGCTGTCCCTACAGTTTAACACGCAAGCCCAGTCGGAGCCGGTATATGGGATGATAGAACATGGAGAACACAAAAGATGGCAGAAGTTACTTTTGACCTCACAACCCTCCAAGTTGGCAGGCTATTTGTGTGCATTTGTCTGCCATTATCTATTTGTCAATCTAAAGTTGGTAAGAGTTGAAATGTAAATTGATGTTTCAATTCATTTGGATACTAAAATTACAATCTGTTATACCTCTATCAATTCATTTCAAACCTTTTAAATCTATTTCACAGTATGTAGTTCATGTTCCATAGGGTTATTAAATTCATCTCTGATATGATGGTGTTACAAAGAAACTTGCTCAGATTTGTTTTGGCTTAGATTTTCGCACAGAATCTCAGCATCTGTCGATAAGCTGGGGAAAAAAGTTAGAAATCATCACCGCAAGTTTCAATAGCTGCTCTCTAAAGAGGACTTAAAAGTACCATACAATATTGTTTTGGTGTTCTTGGGAAATGTTGATATTGAAAAACATGTTATGGCAAAAAGGACTCTGCACTGTTTCAAGCTAACGAATTGATGTCTCATGCATTAATGATGTGCAGCCTCATAATTGCATACAGCACACACACACACACACACACACACACACACGCACAAACCAACACCAACAACAACACACTGAATCTACTGTCATAAATTGGCAATACATTCATACCTAAATTTCATGCTTGATCTTACAGGCCACTGGAAGATTCTACAAACACTGACACTTTCCATGTCAGATAAGTTGAAAATCTTATTGTGTGATGCTCATGTAGACTACCATCAGGGCTACAAATGGTAAATGGATTGAATACAAGCCAGGCAATTATCTTCTGGACACTCAGCTTGAGACACTCACCCATTTCTTGCAGAACTGTAGGTGAGTGAGCCACACCTTCACGTCCATCTGAAACTTTAAACGTGCCCGCTTTTGGAAAAACAGAGAGAATGAAAGCAGTTTTATTCAAATGTCAACTGGCAAACACACACACACACTCTAGCACACTTACATATAAACCATATTTTCTCTCTGGCACATGTCAAAGACATCTTATCTAATAACAGTCTTACAGCAAATACATATGGGGGGGGGGGGGCAATGCAATATGTAAATTATGTTTTCCAATTTCCAATTTTTTCCTTACATAGAACATCCTGTCCTCTATTGTAGATGAACCCATTTCAAGTTACCGAGTGGCTGCAATGTAGTTTATGTTGAGTAAAATGCACAGCTACATGATTGTAATTGCCGTCACGATCCACAGGCCATTTAAATGAACACAAAATCCCTCTTTTCACCTAACAAAACAGCTGGAAGAATGAGAAAAAGAAACAAACGCTCTACAGCGAGCATCAGTTACAGAATTATTTCCTGCAATATGTTAAAATTACTTTCAGTACATCAATCTCCCTAATGATTCACCACTTCACAATTCCTACTAACATTGCATGGATGTACATCTTCATTCAGACTACCATATCAGCTCTACAAGAAAACTTGTGGTCCAGTATATTTTACGAAAACTCCCCTACAAAATAGTAGGGGGTGGGGGTCCCACTAGATGTAAACAAATTTACCAACCATGACCATCCATTACATGAAACATAGGCAACAGAATGTTTATGCCAAACCGAGTTGCACTGTAATCCTAATCAAACAACTGGAATAAGGACACAGGAAATCACTTTCACTACAACTTGTAATATCCATATCTTGCTCCTTCTAAACAGGTATGGTAAAAGAATTTAAGTAATTCAAAGTAAATTCTAACTTACTTTGAACAAGCGGTGTATGCGCATGATGATGGCATTTTCAATCTCGTCTCTTTTGTGGAAATAGTTGTTCCGCTGTAAAAAAAATAAAAAATAAAAAATAAATAAATATATATATATATATATATTGTATATTGGAAGTCACAAGGAAATCTCGCCACATGACAAGGTCAAACTACATTGTATACCCTTCATGACCATACACAATGTACAATGTCTGTCTATGCATATTGCACTTGTTTCTGAATACCTGGGGAATTTAATATCAAATCTAATCTGCTTTTCAGAGCATCTGTTCAGATTTGTACTGGCTTAGAAAAGTCACAATTTCTCAGCATCTGTCGATAAGCTGGGGAAAAAAGGTCAAATCATCACAACAGCGCTCTATGACCAGAAATCAACACTATCATACACATACACAAACTGGTAGTTTGGCCCAGAAGTATGTTCTTTCTTCCTATTCCAATGTGTCAAATTATGGTCCCACAAACACAACTGAAGTAAGCAACAAAATCATGCATTTCTTGTTATTCATTTTTGGATGGTGGTGGCCTGACTAAATGCTTCGCTTTCAGTTGTTAGTAGTTACAAAGCAAACTGCAATCTTGTAGGTTTTCTAACATTATTTGCAGCTAGTGCTATCTGACAAGGTCCCATGGTAGAGTGACATCTGTCACTTTCAAAAATTCTCCACTCTCCACTCTCATCTCCTGAGACTGAATATTCTTTCCTTGAGATATTCTCATTCCGTATAAAGGGCCTGGTTCAACTGTTGCTGAGATTTGAGTTGTATGTTTCTTACCTCTCTCCTCTTCTTGATCAATGCCAGGAGGTTGATCTCATACTAGCAAAGGCAAAGAGCATCAGAATAAAAATGGTTGAATCTCTTTGAAAATAGATTCGTAACAAGAATGTTAATGTGCTGCACTTGATACTGTAAAGCAAACTGAAGGAGTCAAAGTGCTCATGATACAATGTATATCTTTTAGCTGTGCTCATGTCTTCTCAAATGTAGGTTTCACTCAAGCTAGCTTTGTAGTGTGATTATCAGTTTGATCTTACTACTACTAAAAAAAAAAAATCATTTATTTTTGCTCATTGAGAAAAAATAAAATTGAAACATAAATATCATGATAACACATGTTAAACTATCAACTACAATCTCAAAAAGGATGGTATCTACACTGTAAGATTACAAATATACATGCTGTATTAAAAGCTTTCTTCAAACATTGTACATTGTAGCTCTAAATGCATAATTATTCATTTGGACAATGGCATTGCACTGCTCTGCTTCTCTGTACAAACTGTAAATTGTAATTCTATAAGACACAAAGTCAACCTTTTTCCCTTTGGTAGATTCTTCCTACATACACATGTAGGTTCAGTGAAACATGAAATGTAGTCGCAAACAAATGTTGGCTGTCATGTGCTCTCTACACAATGGCCCAAATTCATGAAGGTGGTACAAATGAAACCATGATTTAAAGATAATATAAAGTTTTGGTATTACCTCAAAAGTTCCCCTGAATTTCCTTGTCTTAGTTTGTGTTTCAGGTTAAAGTACCTTTCATATACCTGGTAACTAACACTATGAGACTTACTCGCCCCAAAGTGCTCTCATGACTTAGTAATCATGCAATAATGGTTTCGTACCAGAGCCATACGGCGGCGAGGTAGTACACGTATTGTACGAAACCATTATTGCATGATAACTGCGACCAGCAGTGTGCAGCCCCATACGCATACTGAGTAGCTAACTGCGACCAGCAGCCCCATACGCATAGCTAAATGGGGCTTCGCATTGTAGCTTACAGGATCATGACAGATTTAGTATCGCGGGTAAATATCAACTTAAAATCCGAAAATTTCTTCAATTTGAAGACTTACCAGTTAAGTTGAAGTATTGAAAACAGGCTTCGGGCAACGTTTGGTTTTGGCAATAGTCCCTTTCTGTTCGAATTGATGACTGAATGTGACTCGGTCGAGAGGACCTTGGGAGAGCTACACTGAATTGACGGCCAGCGCATGCGCACACAAACATCTTATCCGTTCGTGGATTTGAAATTTGTTCGCATGTGATGTGTGCGTATGCGCTGGCCGGAGTAATCAGTGTATGTAGCTCTCCCAAGGTCCTCTCAAGAGAGTCACATTCAGTCATCAATTCGAACAGAAAGGGACTATTGGCAGAACCAAACGTTGCCCGAAGCCTGTTTTCAAGACTTCAACTTAATTGGTAAGTCTTCAAATTGAAGAATTTTTTGGATTTTAAGTTGATATTTACCCGCGATACTAAATCTGTCATGATCCTGAATGCTACAATGCGAAGCCCCATTACGCTATGCGTATGGGGCTGCTGGTCGCAGTTAATTGCATGATTACTAAGAAATGAGAGCATTTTGGGGCGAGTAAGTCTCACAGTGTTAGTTATATGAAAGGTACTTTAACCTGAAACACGGAAATTCTGGGAAACTTTTGAGGTACCAAAACTTTTTATTATCTTTAAACCATGGACAAAAACCATGGAGCACCAAGTGTGGCATGGAATATTTTGTTACAAAATCAGTCATTTTGTCGATGAAATGATTATTTTGCAACGAAATGACAACATTTTGTACCTAAATGAACATTTCGTCCACGAAATGATAATTTCGTTAACAAAACGGTCATTTTGCCGACGAAATGACCAATTTCGTAACGAAATATTCCGTGCGACACTTGGCGCTACATGGCTTTTGTCCATGGTTTAAACCATGGTTTCATTTGTACCACCTTCGTGAATCGGGCCAATTTGTATCAAATCAGGGAATTGGATGGGACCTTCTATTGTACCTCCCTGCAACGCCGATATAATAATCATAGCAAAGATTTACTAGACCTCTACAGAGACACCTGTAGACACATAACGCAATGAGATTAATAGCAACTTGGGTATTCATGAAGACAAATAAAGATATGACATGTTGGTTATGAGCATTGTACAATATATTGAGTACTGTAATCACCTTGCTGATGTGCCTATTTCATTACATCAGTTGTACGAACAAATTCTTCACTGTTAGATGCAGGAAATGCAAAGTACATTGTACAAATGTTCTGGTACCATGTTCCTTCAAATATTGTACTTGAATCAGTTAATATACACACCTGGATATATCTAAGAAAATCCTCCTTTTTCTTCTTTATTCTGACCAGTCTGTACTCATGTCCTGTTCTTTTCTTCACTATGGCTCTGTTAAAAAAAAAAAAACAAAAAGAAACAAAACCACATGGTCAGAAGACAAGCTTGGGACCATGGGAAGAACACATGACAATGCTTTATGCAGGGCTCGACACTAACAGTGGCCCGGTGGCCCGGGGCCACCAAAAACGCATGTCGGGCCACCAAAATTTCAGAAATGAAGAATTTGGTGGCCTGATCGGGCCAACAAAAAAGGTCAGATGTTTGCCTTTGGGCCACCAAAAATAAAAGTTAGTGTGGAGCCCTGCTTTATGGCACTACATGTACACTGTCTGTACAATGTAGGCTTAATGCACTTTCGTTGTCTTTTTTTATCAATGTAGTAGATGCCTCAATCCATTTACCAAATTACACATAAAACAAAGGAATTATTTACAAATTCGTATATACTTAACCTCTTTCCATTAACTCACATGATGACATAAGTAGATTATAATGCAAGTCACCCATAATTTGACCGCCTGCTACATGTAGAAACCTATATGCTTTATTAGCACATGGTCAAACCTTAAAGGTAGGGAATCCCATTTGCATGCCTTAAATGAAGAGTTGTGTAAACACAGTGGTGTGTTAAAGAGAGTATCATTTTAGAAACTCCCATAAAGTATTGAAAGTGGAAGGTAACATTTAGTACATTTTTATTGACCGTTAGATTTTGAATTGAATTTTTTTCGGGGCTCACCGTAAATTCCAGTACATTACTAGGCTACCTTTGCACACCCATGCACTGCATGTGTGTCCATCATGTATATTTTGTGAATAAAGTTCATCAAAACTTACAAACATTTCTATATACATTCTTGCCACACACTCTGTATGTTATTACATTAGCTCATACTTTTAGATTTGTGTTTATAGATAAAAAATACAGAAGATTGCAACAAAAAGGCTTTAAATTACTGTGGCTGACACACAGAACTACTGAGTAGTTGAGTTTTGTGCATTATTCAAATTGTAGATAACTGTTGACTTCCAAATTTCTAAGCAGTGGCCTAAACATGTCCCCTGAGGTTCATGTTTAATGTTTTGCTGCATTTTGGGAGTTCTGTAAAAGGTATCCCCTACCTTTAACGTTACACAATTTGAAACTTGAAGTTAAACTTTAGTCTTGACCCTTATGTGTAGTACTGTTAGGCTCATGACTCACATTAGCCCGACCAGACCCCGTGCGCTAAGTTAGCACGGGGTCTGACAGTGTGTGATACACATACGTGTATCTACGGAACCCCATACACCTATCTACTAAACCCCTCAAACACGGCCACACAACAACTATTGAAAATTTCTACATTCTTTTCACAAATTTTACGAATCACTCACGTGAATTGAGATACTTGGATTATGAGCATGGTATTTCAGTCCATACTCATAGTGAGCCCTCACGTAACATACACTGAGCAAAAAGTCCAATCTCAACCCGGAATGCTGTGATCATCGCGGGTCATTCAAAATAAACCTTTCCCAGCTTTGAACGATGCAAATTGCGCTGCTAGTAGTGCTAGAGTTTGTACGCCCGCGAAGTCGACAGCGCCCTCTTTGCCCAGTGCTGCGCCGACATTTCGAATCATTTCTGCAATTTCTACGATTTCTGCGGCATACAGGATTAAAAAAGGTGCAATTTTAGGTAAGTTATAAAATGAGTATATCAATATCAATATCAATAGCTGAAAACGGTAGCTAAATAGATAAGTTTTGACCTTGTGCAGTCTTAGTAACAAATATGGTGCAGTAAATTCAAAATCGCGTCGGCGCCCCGGAATACAGAGATTACGGAGTGTCCACACCGTACAGCCCTGTCGCGACTTAACACTTGTGTACAGCGACAGGGCTGTGTATAGTTAGACTCACATGAGCATGATGAGGTAGACTTCTAACGTTAGGGCCTAGAATACCTACATGCTATAGATTTCTACAGAGAAAAAAAAATCCAGGACGTTGAATTCAAGTCTAAGCTTCCCCACTTGAAATCCTAATGAATTCCTATTTATGCAAGTGCCTGGAAATTCCTACCCCACCTAGCTAGAGTATAACTATAAGTAGGCCTAGTGCAATTCAACGTGCACGCACCATGCGTACACTCACTTTATTTCGGACGAAGAGAACAGTCCCACCCGTTGCAACTGTTCGAGCTCGGGTAGCGTTTCCTCGATGTTCTGGTGGACAACCTCGGCCATATTTCACGCGATTCTAACGTTCAAATCTACAGTTATCTGAGGAAATTCATGGTAAAATAAGTTCTAGAGTATAGAACAAGGTTTTACATGAGCGGTAATGGAATTTAATTGCTAAATGCGGCAAATACAGTTCCAAATTCAACAGAAACCTCGCACCCTGCACCTCCGGGTGGACACGACGCGTGCTAAAAGAAAGAACATGGGCAACGTGTACACCACGTGTAAGGTGAGTAGCCAGACGTGCATGCGCATGTCATCGATCTGTTTCAGTGTGCTGATTTTGTCAATAGAGGGCGCTTCATCTGTAGACGAGTCAGAGCCACCGAACTAAAACATAGTGGAATGCGTGTTCACCCAGGAAATACGCAGCCACCAAAACTTGCTACCACCGCCATTTTGTTCGGGCAATTTTTCCTTATATGGAGTGCGGGCTGTGTCTCCGAAGCGCAATTGACCATTGTCATGTACAAACGTGCATTGTTACGTCATAATCACTAGCCACTGGACGGCGTACTCTTGCTTGCGCGCGTACCAGTGGCCCAGTCTGACCGCGCCAAAGCGTGCACTCCATATAAGGAAAAATTGCCCGAACAAGATGGCGACGCAACACGGTAATTTGGCTGCACGGTCTCGTGTATGTTGGGAATAGGGACACGCATTCCACTATGTTTTAGTTCGGTGGTCAGAGCATAGACTAAGAGCTCTATTTTCTGCGATATGTAAATACAGCTCTTTGAGTCAGAGCCACAGAACTCTTGTCAGAGCCAGAGCCTTCTATTACAAGGCTCTGAGACGAGTCACGCTAGCCGCGGCAGCTCTAAGTGGACAGGACAGTAACCTCTCTCTTTTAAAGGGATGTATAGTTTTGGTTGAGATGGGGATTCAGGTTTTGAATTTTTTCGAGATAATTAGTAACCACTTATATGAAATATTAAAGGAGCATACAATTCTTCGAGAAAGCAACAGTTTGGTTGATGAAAATCGGTTATGGAATGGCTGAGATATCCAAGAACAAAGTAAAACAAAGTGGTGTGAATAAAAGGTGGGTCCCGCCTTTTATTAAGATCACTTCGTTTTTGGTTATCTCAGCCATTTCAAAACGTATTTTCATCAAATAAATGGTTGATTCCTCTTAGAAGTGTATGCTCTTTAGTATTTCATGTAAGTGGTTTCTAATTCGCAAAAAGTTAAAATGTGAATCGCCATCTCAACCAATACTCCATCGAGTGAACCGACCCTTTCTCATCATTATGTTATTGTCATGTTCATTGATTAAGTTACCCACTCATTCTCTTTTTTATTCTTTAGGTATTGGTTTGTTCGTTTGATTACTCATTGATGTACTTTTGCATTTGTGTTTTGCGTACTAAGCATTGATCTCTGAATTCATTCACCTACTGGTAAAGTATTCATATTCGTACATCGACCAAGCGCTGAAACAGTTACTATATTGTTGACCAGTTATGATAGGGGGTGGAGGGGTTTGAGTTTCATTATTTCTTTTAGGATAAGTAAAGACTGTGATGACTTCACCACTTCTTCTCCGATAGTGTAAGGAGTGTATAGGTCCAAAATTTCTAGTTTTGAATCCGTAGGCCCTATAGGATAACTCGCTTATTTCAAGCACCAGCTTAAAGCTCCTTATATATACATGTAGTGCCAACTGAAGGAATGACGGTATTGAAAATCTACTGGATCTCTATTTACCGATAATCTATATATTATACATTCTTTAGATATTCCAGACCAGGAGGGTTCCAGAGAATACCAATGGGGTGGCATAGGCAATTGAGAGAACACTAGTCAAACCCAAAGCAGTGCGAGTGTCTCCTAACTCGTGCTTGACGTTTCGGATATTGTTTGATGATCTGTTAAGTACAAGGGAAAATAATGCAGCTAAAATTGACACCTCTGGTTGATTGTGCTGTCATCTGGTATAGGGATGACCACACTGGACCTCTTTCAGCAGGTTAATACAAGGAGGTTTGAGAAATGAGTTCCAACTGGCTGTAAACATTCAAACAGCTGTCAGTTTTCTTTTGACGTACAAAAGAATTCCACAGGTGTATTTGTGACTTTGATGTTCGGGTTCGATGCAGCCGTCTTTCCGAGCAAAGAGATGAATCATTTGAAACGCTAACATAAAATCGGCTACATTAATTTTGTTTGTTTTTGCATTTAAAGATATTAAATTTCAGCTGATGGTATAAAGGCATACAAAAAAAGCAAGTAACCCCTGTCTAGGATGTCAAAAAGTGTAAATCCGAGACCGGGGGGGGGGGGGGGGGGGGAGGTACCATCTACACGGAACCGGTCCTTAGCCCCCCCCCCCCCCCCTACACACACACACACACACACACACACACACACACTCGTTCCTCGGCCTCTGAGACTGAACCACTTGGTACAGCAACTCACTCTGTGATTAGTCTTGTCCTGCGTATTTTTGAGTTGGTTTTATCCGACAAGGATTGTCATCACAAGAAGAAATGATTGTCTTTAGTTCCTTTTTAGTTCCGTTATTGCAACGATGCTAAATATCACTGGAATACGTATAGATTTATCAATTATTTTTGTAGTAAATTAAACGGAATGGTCGTCATAAATATCGTTGGATAAGTCGGTCTGCATGAATGTAAGAATTGCGCCACCTCCCGGCGAGATGTAGCGAGTGATTTCTTGGACTGTTCCGCAGCGACATCTCAGCTGGTCTCCTGATCGCATTGATCTCATATCATGGCCGGCGGAACTTTGGCCCCCACTTTTTTTTTTTTTACCCGGAAGTAAGTGGCACTAAAAAGAGTCGCTTGCGGAGGTGTGAAGATGTGAGCTCGGTAAGGTTATGTTTTTGCGCTGAAGCTCATGAAACCCGGAAGTGCCCCCCCCCCCCAACTTTTGAAAAAGCTCCGCCGGCCCTGGATCTATCACACACTATTGGTTTTCAAGGGGAAAAAACGCGAATACTTTCACTGACACATCTAATTCAAATTCCAATTCGATATGCACTGAACATCAAAGCTATGTACGGGCTAACTGCGACAGGAAAAAAGATAAATTCTAATTTCCTCGGTGTTATCAATAACCATTAACATCTCCTTAAATACCATTGGAGTGATTGCTACCCAGCACTATGCACTTTACCTGAGTAAGTTACATTTTGTCTGATGTTGTAAACCTTGGACAAACTTTGACATTTGGAAGAGGTCTGCCGCAACTACTTGGAAGACTCAGCATTCACCATTTATATAGGTTTACGTAGATCGATGTGCTTCACTCTGCAATGGTTTCCGAAAACTTTAAAATGTTTCACCCACACAGCTTTACATAAGGATATTTCGCAACAGATGCCACTTCTAGTTTTGGGAAGACGATACTTCGAACCTCCAGAATATTGCAGAATACGGTATCCACTCTAGCCAAAAAAAAAAAACAACAAACCAAAAAAAAAAAAAAAAGAAATAAAGTGGTATATCAACATTGTAATTGATGCCACCCCTCCAACTTTTTTTGTAAAATGTTCAAATTGATACTCAAAATGTTGAATTTTACCACTCAAAATGTTAAATTTCCATAAAGGAAATGGTAAATCAAACATCTATAAGTGTTAACTTTATCATTAAAAGAAAAAAGGTTAGAGCAGTGACAACATTTAAAAGTGTGAATAGGCCTATGGGGTGAACGTTCAAGAGGAATTCACCCTCATTATGGGGGCGCTGTGGCATAGTGGATAAGACTCCCAACTCCCGATCGGAGGACCCGAGTTCGAATCCCGCCCAGTGCTTACGTCCTTGGACAAGATGATTTTACCCACTGTGTCCCTCTCGACCCAGGTGTATAAATGGGTACCTGGCAACGCTAGGGTAATAATAATAGCAGGGCCCTCTGGTAGAGCAGTGGCAACACTGAAGAGGTTACCCTGGGTAAATAAGACGTTATTATTATTATTATTATTATTATTATTACGCCCAAATACATAATGACCTTGGTATTGTCGGACCGAATTGATAACTTTATGCTGTTTTCACTAAGAGATGATCTGGCACAATGCAGTCATTTTATTCATTGTTTACATCTTTTGATGATTTATACTTATTTCGATAGTGTCAAATTATGTATGAAATGAACACAAATGCTTTACCACATCTTTTTGATACTTTATTAAAAAAACATGAACAACAAAACAAATCCATCCATAAAAACCCAACACGTCAATAGTTAGAATATCATTTTCCTTTGACACAAATGATTTTTACAAAACACACACACACACACACACACACACACACACACACACACACACACACACACACACACACACACACACACACACACACACACACACACACACATACACACACACACACACACACACACACACACACAGTCTCCAGAGGCCCTTTATTCCGGAATTCTCTGGATACTAAAATAAAAATAGGCTATAGTTTCATAAGTTCAAACTGAAGTTAAAGAATTCTCTTTAAAGCCATTAACAAATCTCATCCGAGACTCATCATCAGTTAAAAGCAGTTCGTGTATTCTATAGACTTTGCCCCACTCATACACAAATTGCCTCTTCCTGACGGGCCCCAAGCATTTTCCATTCGATGAAGATACCCCTTGTTTCTGTTTTGTCAACTTCTGTAAAGTCTTGTATTTCCTTTCATATTTTCATATTACCTCCCTCCCTTCCTCCCCCCCCCCCATTTACCTTAAAATATCCTTATGAGCAGCAAGGGCTGGTACGTGGGTGATGTTCAGTGTTACAAAACACACCCACGCAATCCGTACAACTATAATGTTGCTTAATCCGAATATTTGTACACTACAAAAAGTTCGGTGTTAAATGATATTAGGAAACACCGAGCTGGTGTTAAATTCTCGGTGCTCATTGTGGTGTTAGATCAACACCTCCGGGTGTCACTTCAAAATAACTTCTCCATGCAATGATGTAGGTCAGATTCTAATCATTTTTTTTAATAGTTTCTTAGCTACAGTTTTTCTTGTTCATTTTGAACTTTAACAAGACGATCAAAAATTTTCCGATAAAGTACTTGATTTTTGAAAAAAAAAAGGTGTAAACACCACAGTAACACCAGTTGGTGTGGTCTCCTATTGAAGCTGGACGGGTGTTATGCCATTGAAATTAACACCAGCAATCTCAAATCAACACCATGCGGTGTCATTGTTGAATTAACACCAGCGCAGTGTCAAAAATATCACCAGGTGCAGTGTCAAATAACACCACGAAGTCCCAGGTGAACACTTTTCAACACCATCACAACATACTTTCTACACCTGTGGGTGTGGTCCTCTATTGACACTTGATCGGTGTTATAGTGTTAAATCTAACACCGATGTTCTTGCAGTGTAGCGTTATTCCGAAAGTTCGTTATTTCGAAGGTCCGTTAGTCCGAAAATGAAATAAGGTTCATTTTTCCGAAGGTTTGTCAATACGAAAATGAAATATGGTTCGTTTTTCAAAAGGTTCACTGAACCGAAAATGAAGTTATGTTCGCTGTTTCGACAGTTGGTAGACATATTATCAGTCATGCTTTACGAATAGAAAATTAGCATCAAAGCTGCATCGCATCCGATGCCTTCCTTCGTTATTAAAGGACAAGTCCACCTTTACAGACATGTGGATTGAATGAATGCAGAAATGTTAGTAGAACACATCAGTGAGAATTTGAGGAAAATCAGACAATCCGTTCAACAGTTATGAACTTTTAAAGTATCTGCGCAGTGACTGCTGGATGAGAAGACTACTGTAGTGTATGATGCCACATGCGTAGAATGATAAGGAAAATATAAAGAGAATCTCACAGGTTTTTTTTTTTTTTGAAAAAAAAATGCACATTTCCTCGACTTGTCACTGACGTATGTTAAGGGTAATATTATTTTCCCTACCTTCTGGAAGAGTCAAGTTAACTGTTCTTTTATTATGTGAGAAAAGTGAAAACATGGCGAATTTTCTTTATAATTTTCTTTATAATCATTGTACACTAACCTTGTGACATCTCAAGCTGTAGCAGTCTTCTCATCCGGCAGTGAGTAAGCAGAATCTTAAACAAAAAACAAAAAAATCATAACTTTTGAACGGATTGTCCTATTTTCCTCACACTCTCACTGAGTGTTCTACTAATTTTGCTGTATTCTCTCAATCCACATAAGGTAGATTTGTCCTTTAATGAAAAGCTCTGAGAAAGTTTACATTTTGAGAGCAGCAACGGAGAATAAAAAGAAAAGAAAGAAACTGTCATGGTATAGCCCGCCTCTCGGACGCTACCCCATTGAGAATCCACTTCAGTAAGATGATTAGAATTTGGTTCGTATTGGTTGTTGCTTTGTCAGGCAAGCCTCGGGCAAGGTTCTGTTTGTCAGGAACAACAGTTTGGTAAGATTTTGATAATCATTTTGGTGAAAAAAGGGGAAAATGGTCATTTTCTACGATGCTTTGCTTTCTATGCAACTTTGTAAGATGCAGTTATTCTCTCTAATAGTCACTACAGGCATTGACGGGTATATAGCAAGCTTCGGAAACCTCCTTGCTATATGCTTTTTGAATAAAATACATGTCGTGAAGAGTTTCAAACTGAATGTGTATCTGATTTATAGATAATTATGTTCATAATATTGATATATACGCAAATATTTTGCAAACTTATTGTACATAATTCATACACTTTTGCGAAATAATAAGTATGTTTCTGTTGGGAATGGAAAAATGAATGAATGAAATACTATTAGCGCATCTGTACCTCCATCGAATGGATCTTGCGTAACAGAGCATAGATTCGATGTTACATCTTGCATAACAAATAAAACAATATCTCGTAGTTGCGTATGGTTTCTCTCACACTCTTTCTCGTATTTTGTAGATTCTATCTAAATGAGATTAAAAAAAAAAATCACTTCGTCGTAAAGCGCCTTGCAGGCATAACGCACTCGATAGACATTTATTCATTTTACTTTCTAGCTGGCTTAATTCATTCTCAGTGAGAGAGTCACGTTTCAATGTACACTAACTTCCTGTACATTGTATTCTATAGCATGTACATCAAAATGATTTATGACACAAAGAGCAGGAAGAACAGATGTTGAAGAAAACAACAAAAACAAAGACAAAAAAACACCACAGGTATTGCTTGGGCAGTGTGAATATGCCATGCCACATTTCTGTACATCTTAATGATAAGACATAACAATCCATATTTTCTTCAAAACATACTTCCTCCATCCTCATAATCTCTTCTTTTACCAGCGCGTTTCTGCTTATTTCGGCGTCTTCCATTTCCTTGATCTCAAGGAGTCAGAAAATACAGACGGGACCAAGCTGTAGTCATGGTAGTAGCGGCCCGCGTGGATGGTAAGGCGGACAAACATATACCAAGGGACCCAATTATCGGCTGGGCTCCATTGTTTCAGACGCTTGGTTTCGCCTCGCTTTGCTCTTTCTGGAAATCCCAGGTGCGTTGGAGAGCAGAAAGACCGCTAATGAAGCCATAGGGCCGGGTGTACGGAAGCCGAGTTGACATCATCACCGGCCGACCGACTCGCTCCCAAATCACAACAACTCGCCTAATCTTAATCTGTGTCGTATACGTCGAATGCATGTGGCGAAAGTGAATATCAAACATAATCTATTGCTCCTTCGGCGGATGTACTTTTTTTTTTGTCTTTGATATCTTGCCCAAGGATGTGGAGTGTATTAGTTTTATACATCCCAATTCTGAGAAATAACACGATACGGATTCGCTTCAGTAATATACGCAGTTACTCAATGATAGACCCTTCGTTTACTCATGCCTACCAAACCCGCATAATTCAGCATAACTATTTTTCACCACAATACTACTATATAAGATTGCTTAAGATTTTACACCTATGACAATATTCAGCCTTCCACCAGAGCATTTTTTTTTTTTTTTTTGGTCAAACACAACCACTATACCATTACGACTATGCCTCGATCAAAATTCTGGTTTCTAGTTTTAAAACAATACATATCATAATTATGATTAATACATTCCAGCAATATTTTTTTTTGTGTGAATAGTAATTGTAGATGTATACCTCACCATAGACTATAACTCATCTGAAAAATAAGTGATATAGTGTTGAGTACTGTCAATTGATAACATAGTTTTGATATAAATTGAAACATAATGTTACCTTAAAAGCGCACCAGGGTGTGGAGAAGTAGGAGAAATAAATACTATATATATATATATATATATATATATATATATATATATATATATATATTTGTATAATAGTCTTTATATATTTGATTAATTTATTAATGATTATTCATTTATTCATTTATATCATGATCGTCTATACCAGTGGGTAAATTCATGTAGTTGGATTTCAATGTCATGCTTGGACAAAATTCTCCAATGTAGGCCCCACACTCACTCACAGTATCATTTAATTATACAGCTTTAAAAAGACTCAGTAAAAGTATGACGTAATTATACAGATTAAAAAACCCTCGTCTATAATAATGCTTAAAATAATAGGTCCTACTCATTGGCGAGGCTTTTGTCCCTTATCTGGTCATTTCACATCTCAGGTAGATAGGGAACTGTTCATATATAGAAGTTGACTTTGTATTTAATCGACATCTAACACCTCCTTCGTGTTATCAAGTTGGGTTGGATTTGTGTTGTTGTTGTTGTTGTTGATATAAACGTCTTCGACGTTCTCTTCGCTGTAGACTAGTTGTTGCTGATGTGACTGGAGTTCTTCTTATCTCTATTATGTTTTTCCTTTTTTTTGTGTATAATAAACATGAGTTGCATTGTCTTGTTCCATCCTGCACTGTTGTGTGTGAGTTGATTTGTTGTTGCTGTTTTTGTGGTTGTTGTTGGTTGTTTTCTTCTTATGTTAAAGTGTCTGATATGTTGCTTGAGAGAGAGGGGGGGGGGGAGGGAGCAGAGAGAAAGGCGAGCGGGCGAACGCTTACTGAAGGTGAGTACAACACACACATGCGAGTCCAAGCCGTCTGCCTGCAGGGCTTAGCGCCAATTACGTCGTGAGAGCGCTGGCCCCGCCTCATGCGTGCGGCGACTTCGAGTCGACGGCATTTCAATGTTTAGTCCGACGAAGACGACGGGCGTGCATTCTGCCAGTCAAACCCTGGGTCCAATGAGACAGACACGAATCAACGGGGATCTTACAAGATGTTTACTTTCGTGAGTAATGGAGCATGACACTAATGACCATGTGGTCACATGATAACAACAAGAGATGAGGAAGATGGGGAGGAGGATAAAGAAGGGGGTGAAGAGGACGAGGAGGAGGAGGAGGAGGAAGAGGAACAGCAGATAACTCTAGGGAAAAGCGAGAGAGAGAGAGATAGTTGAGAGCTATCTGACCAATGAAAATATTGACAATTTAAAGAAGATTTACGTTTACGGGTATACGTGAAGATGTTCAATGGTTTTCGCTGAACCACTTGCTTGTTTCCAAACGATACGCCATCTTGGAACCACTGCATAATGCTTAATTTCAACTCATCTGCTCAGTCATCATACTCTAGTCGCCATAAATTTCGTAAAAATGACATTACACTTTTTATACTGTTATCATCATTATAAATGTTGCTATATCTAACGATTATGATAGTTACCAGTGCCAATTTTGTCATCATTTCTTCAATTTGTCCTTTTTTTCCGTTTCATAATGTTTATGATCGTTTCGAACGATTTAAATGAATATCTTAATGAGCCATACCCCATTCTGTTTACTTCGATTAATTCCTTCATCTTTACAGTCAAAAACTTATCTTCGCATAATACGACATATGATCTGATTTATGTTACATACCCTGTAACTTTGAAATGCACTATAGAGAGTATATTATGTGGGTGTTTTTTTTTTAATCATTACTTCATACCATTTTTTGTTTTCATAACTGAACTGCATTCCTGATGATTCTTTAGTAGTTTATGTATGAATGTATGTATGTATTATATATGATGATAATATAGAATTAAAAAAAACAGTCTTCTGCTTCAGAAGATGTATGTATGTATGTATGTCTACATTATGTACGATGATATTACAGAATTAAAAAAAAAACAGTCTTCTGCTTCAGAAGATGTATGTATGTATGTCTATATTATGTACGATGATATTACAGAATTAAAAAAAAAATAAACAGTCTTCTGCGTCACAATCTTCTGTCATCGCCATCATCATCATCATCTTAATTTCCTTCTTTAAATGTCACCCTTTCTTCTCAGGTCCAGCCCCCCTCCCCCCCCCCCCCCCCCGTTTGCTCCAAACTCCAAACTCCAAACAGGCAACAACATCGTGTAAATTAATAGTCCCGTATCATCATCCAACCCCACGCCGCGAATCAACATCGAATGGTTGACATGCTGCGGTCCACGGAGTGCTGGGGAGAGAACCGCCGCTCATCACCGTGGGGATTTTCGGCTCACCGACCATCAAATGATGGACACGGTATATTAATACAACGCCGTGGTAATCCGCGAATCACTATTTTCAACTATTAAACACTTGTATTAGGATGTATTATTGGGTGCCTGACAGATTAATGAAGGGATTATAATTTTATATCCATGTCAGTCGAGAGCCTGCCTGAATGTCATGGGAATAGGATTCAGGAGGTCCTAAGATAAACGGAAAAAACTTTTGTTCTGTCTCTTTCCCCTTCACGTGAAGTTCATAACAATGGCATGGTCATTAATGAATGCTATACAGAGAGCCATGCAGCACGTGCTAGCTCATTGTTATTTTCCATTCATTAGTTTCCTATATAAACGCTTTTTGACTTTGTTTTTCGTAAACAGGAATAAGATGCCGTATAAGTAGCATGGGTAAATGTTATTGTGTTTTTTTTTTCTTTGATCAGTACACAGTAAAATAGTAGTTTTAAGATTGATGTTCCAGAATTGGTGTTGCTCTTAAAATCAACTCTATTGCAACGTAGAGATGTGTGACCTTGCATATATTGTGGCATTATTCTGATAATTAGTGAGAGAAACATGTGATATTACAAATATGACATTGTGCTAATAACTACAGTGATGGAGGGGTGGGCAGAATGATGTCGTGGTATTTGTTTTGAGTTTACTGTACCGGAAAGCACGATCCTTTACTAATCCTATTGTGTTAAAGGGTGTGTACAGTTCTGGTCGAGGTGAGGAATTAGCTTTTAACGTTTTGCGAGATATTCAGAAACCACTCTATGAGATGTCAGAGAGCATGCAATTCTAAGGGGTATCAAAAGTTTATTTGATGAAAATCGGTTTTGAAATGGCTGAGATATCCAAAACCAAGGTGAAACAAAGAGATCCTAATAAAAGGCGTGGCCTGTAGTCTTTTATTATTATCACTTTTTTGGATATCTCAGCCATTTGAAAACCGATTTTCATCAAATAAACGTTGAATCCTTCTTAAAATTACATGCTGTTTCATATTTCATAAGAGGTTTCTCATTGCCTCACTTAGGAATGTTCAAAACATGAATCCCCACCTCAACCAGTACTGTACAGTCCCTTTAAAGTCATGAAGCCCATGGTTGTATATAAAGGCTCCTCCTTCCTTTTTTTTTTTTTTTTTTGGTGTTTCATCTGATCACTTTATGTGTTTGGTTTTGTGTTTTTTGTTTGTTTATTTGTTTTTGTTGTTGTTGTTGTTGGGTTTTTTTTTTTTGGTTTTTGTTTTTTGTTTTTTGGGGGGTAATCTCTCACATGGATGATACTTGAGTCCTTAAAGTGTTCCCACCACAACAGTAGGTTCATTCAAACAAGTCGTTGTTGTTGTTGTTGCTGTTGTTGTTGTTGTTGTTGTCATGGATTCTATGTTATTGAACGGAGGCCGAAATGGGAGTGTATCGTGCCCACAGGATATAACAACTTATGAGACTTTTCGTTGGTGTCTATACTCTTTTTCTTTTCTTTTCTTTTTTTGATTTAACGATTTTTTTTTTCATTTTTGGATAAACGAACGGTACGTATTCAAGTCGGTTTTGAAATGGCTGAGTATAGTAATCAAACAAAGTCCCTGTAGTCCTATAATAAAAGATGGGTCTAACCTTTTATTAGGACCTCTTTGATTATGGATAACTCGGTCATTTCAAAGCCGATTTTCATCTAATAAATTTTGATTTCCTCTTAGATGCATATGCTTTCTTTAATTTCATAACAGGTTTCCCAAGATAAAGTTTGGAAAGATCCAGTTTCGCGGGGTGCACTATAGTTGACCAGATTCATTTGCTGCCCACCTTGGTATATTTGAAAACAATGAATACCACCAATCAGCGAATATGCGCATCAAAGCTCATCTGCAACGTCGACTCCACAATCGGAAAATACATGACTTTAAATTGTACTTCAGAGCGCTTCATAAACATGCAAATGATTTTGATATTAGTGGGAGCTTGACATCTTTTGTATTTCTTTCCACATGAAACAGCGTCGTAGAGTAATGTTAATTTTCTACAAATAAAGCAGACGCTTAGTTAGCTTCTGGTAATACAATGTCCCTTAATGGTATTTTTTTTCTGATGGCAAGTATAGAAAGAAAACCATTTTTCTCTTAGGGAATATATATGAGTCCTCCGTAAGAACTGAACGAAGTTGCAAAACACTTCAAACTTTTTAGAAGTCATACAATCATAATAGTATAAGTCTCTAAAGCCATAATAAAAGTTTTCACCATTACCTTATGCTGGTCGACATGATCAACGAGTGTTATTTTTATTGATTTATTTGTTATTGTTTTTCCTCAACTCTTTCATGGGTGGCAACCTTTCCTCAACACGTTCAAGATTGACATTACCTTCAAAATTTTGTCGTTGCTACGTTGTGCACCGATATCATATACTCGGTACACGATAATGATCTAGAGTCAATTTACTAAATCAGTTCAAAATTCCCTCATCGCGTGCGAGCACGGGGTGTGTTTTCATTCGTTGTGCGCAAAACTGACGCAAAAGGTGACATTCAAGATGTAAATCAAGGACTCTTAGACTGAAGTCCTTTAAATCATACGGATTTTACCTTTCATCTACCAAGAGAACTAAGAGGATGATAGTTTTGGTTCACATGGTTGAGATGGGGCTTCAGGTTCTCAAGTCATTATTGGTAGATCATGCGACTCGACGAGTTTAACCTGAAGCACGGGATGTGCTTTCGTACGTTGTGCGCAAAACTGACGCAAAAGCTGACATTCAAGATGTAAATTATTGAATGCTCATAGAGGGACGTCCTTCCCCCCTTTTTTTACGTTTTACCTTTCATCTTCAAGGAGAATTAAAGGGATGTCCTTTCATCTACAAGGAGAATTAAAGGGATGGTGTTTAGCTTTGTTTGAGATGGGGCTTCAGCTGAAACTTCTCGAAGTCATCGTTGATATAGATCATGTGACTCTACAAGGATTAGAAAAAGAAATAGAACTTTTTTTTTTTCAACTCAAGTTTCTTTTGAAAGTTCACTGTCTAAGATCTTTTTTTTCTTTTTGATGAAACACCCATTTTCTCGGTGTGTAAACGGCTGCTTTAAAGCGGAGTGATTTCTAATTTTAAGCCTGCATGGAAGTCACCCCGGCGCGGATTTGGCCATCACAAACGATGGTCACTCAGCGTGTAAGACGGGACTTAATGCCCCGAACTCGCATCTGTACTCTTAGAAGGCGGCATAATATTCTCTCCGTACTGGCTAATGATGTCCCGAGAGTCTTCCAGATAAATATTATGTACAGGAGTAAGAAAGAGAAAGAGATGAAGAGTGAGAGATAGAGAGGGAGAGGAAGGTAGAGAGGTGGAGTAGATATACAAATCATATAGGAAGAGAGAGAGAGATAGGTGGAATAGTATAATAATAAATTCACATGATATACACACAAATTCAAAGGTTTTATTTTCACTTCTTTCATCAGAATGTACAAAAGTATAGATTCGACATGCATTTTAAGGAAAGAGAGAGACAGAGAGAAATTACATTGGCAGTGCAAGAGGGGTCATCTCACTAGACCGACACCCATGAGTCATACAGCCCATGAGTTCGACACAAGGTAAAAACAACCCACGAGTTCGACAGATACAACACGGGGCTTAATGTGTCGGCTTCGTGGGCCTCGTTAGCTTAGTGTCAAACTAATAGGCTGTACGACTCGTGAGTTGCATACTAGTAACTCATGTTCTGTATGACTTGTGAGCTGTATAACTCGTGAGCTGTATAACTCGTGGGCTGTATGACTCGTGAGTGTCGATCTCGTGACGTGCACCCGTGCAAGACGGGCATGTAGAGAATGACTGAGAGGGGAAGAATTAAATATCACTATTTTTGCAGAATGTATAGAAATGGAAGAAAGTGTACATGCCATGAACTAATTAAATGCTATATAAGAGCAGGAAAATATAAGAGAGACCTCCTGTATGATAAGAGTACATACAGCAATAGAAGAAAAGTCAGAATAAAGTTAGACAAAATGTCAATTTTTCACAGTTGGGATACTTGACCCGAATATTTCTTAATCTCATAATTCAAAGTAGTTACCGCGAAAAAAAAATACCGTATGAGTCATTTAAAGACATTTAGATATTAAATTAAGACATATCAAATGTCATATATGCGTGTGTATGTGTGTAAGCATTCTTTCGTGTGTTTTCAAATGAGAAGAAAATTTGGTCGATTCAGAGAGTATAGTCATTTTCATGAGCAGTCTGCAAAATACGAGCTCTACCTATTTAGCAGTTTCCCCCATTTTCAATAATTTTAATTCGTGTTCATGGTATTGGTATCAAAGTAAACAACATTCAATCCCTCCCTTTTCATTGTATTTTCCCTTATTACAACGTGGTATTGATTTGGTATATTCATGTGTTACAAAATGTCTTACTGTATTTGTATTTTTGTTTGTTGGAAATGAAATAAATGAAATAAAAATGAATTAATGGCATATATAGTGCTGAAAGCAAACAGGTCGTCTGCTCACAAAATGGATATATTTCTCCATTATTAATAAGCATCGGAACATGAAAAGGAACTGATGTCCACCGCTGATATATATACATGAATATACATTTATCTGTTATATAGACTGAATTGTGTTTGTATCGTCATGATTATTTTGGTACAATGTAATGTCAATGGAAACAAAATTTCTATGTCTGACATAGACCAATAAAGATGAATGGATGGATGGATGGATGAATGAATGAATGAATTTTTTTAGGTTTTTGGTAAAATTTAGTGCCGTCATTGCTCGATAAGAAAGCTTACCACAATCTGCGATGTCTCGATAGTGAAACGATGTTATGAAAATATAAACAGGGATCCAACAAATATCATTATAATGCTCCCAAGGGAGTGAATTACGGAGAGTGAGCACTAATAGTGTTGGTTGGTTAAGGCCTATTTGGTGACCGGGGTGATAGTATGTTTACGCCCTGAGCACTCCACTGTGTGGATTTGGAGCAATATAAGTCCCATACTAGCATTACTAGTATTATTATTATTAGTAGTAGTAGTAGTAGCAGTAGCAGTAGTAGTAGTAGTAGTAGTTGTAGTGGGGGCGCTGTGGCATAGTGGATAAGACTCCCGACTCCCGATCGGAGGACCCGAGTTCGAATCCCGCCCAGTGCTTACGTCCTTGGACAAGATGTTTTTACCCACTGTGTCCCTCTCGACCCAGGTGTATAAATGGGTACCTGGCAACGCTAGGGTAATAATAATAGCAGGGCCCTCTGGTAGAGCAGTGGTAACACTGAAGAGGCTACCCTGGGTAAATAAGACCTTATTATTATTATTATTATTTAGTAGTA
The DNA here is from genome assembly GCF_964275005.1 of Diadema setosum. NCBI lineage: Eukaryota > Metazoa > Echinodermata > Echinoidea > Diadematoida > Diadematidae > Diadema > Diadema setosum. The sequence goes on from NC_092701.1 coordinate 35,589,359, forward strand.
GTAGTAGTAGTAGTAGTAGCATAAGCATTAGTAGTAGCATTAGTATCAACATTATCATCATCATCACCAGCATTAATACTACTACTTCAAATTGTTATGCGATATAGATATAATTTGTCAAAATAATGTGTATACTTTTTGGTGTGTATTAAATTTCGTGAATTGATGAAAATATTATTTAACAGTAAACAGAACTGAATTGAACTGAATTTAATTGCCTTCAGTGATTTGTTCTCCTATGTATATCTATATTCACTGAATTCACATAACACTAAGAGTAAAACCCCCCACTGAGAAGGCTATCGTGACACCCACATGATAAAAGCCTCCTGATGATCGTCCTTGTCACGCGACTATGAAATCTCTTTATTTTGCTGTCTGTGCATGGTATGATACAAAATACGGTTTCTTCGAGCAGCCAATGGCTTCGCGAGTGTTGCATTATACAAGGGGATTATCTTTTCTTTTCTAAGAGAATCGCGGCTTACCATTTCATCTTTGGTACAATTTTATTTAAGTTAAATCATGAAAATCATGTATATCAGAAAAGACTGAGCGCAGCATCATTGCACACCTCCAAAGAGAGACGGTGTCAATTTGAAAAGTATTGTTTAACAGCATAAAGTTATACGAATTAAAATTCACACAGAATACAAACAACGCCCTTTGTCAATAAGCTGTATGTATTGCTTGATACTATAATACAAAGTACTAGTAGTTCTATTTGCTATTGTACGTGCCATGAAAGGTTTACTTGCTCGGATGGTTTGCGTCAAGAACTGTAAACCTTTTCTTAATCATGGTTATGGTCCTTTAAACAGGCATTCTGCAAACACATGCACATATAACCCCTACACAAATTACATACATTTGTATCCCCAAACAAACACTCACAAACAACGATAAAGAACACCCATTTTAATGTTTAGCATTAAGTGACAATGCCATGAATTGTCTTTGTTTATACTTAATTACAGCGAAGCAGAGTTTCGGAGATTTCGCTACTTATCATCGGATTTTTAATGAAAATTTCACTATCCTTTCACTGTCATTTCATAAATATTTCATTCTTAAATTAGCCTGAATGTCTGATTGAGTTCCTATCCAAGGACCACACTCATGAGAATTAAAGGAGAATGATACCCAAAAATACATGTTGGTTGATTGAGTGAATTAGAATGCATCAGTGAAAGTTTGAGGGAAATCGGACAAACCGTTCAAAAGTTATGAATTTTTGACGTTTTGGTGATGAGACTGCTACAGATCATGACATCACATAACTGATATGAACTACGATATAAAGAAACTATAAAGAAAATTCAACATTGCTTTTTCACTTTTCTAGCATAGTGAAAGAGCACTATAGACTTACCTCTTTCAGAAAGCAGGGGGAATATTATTACCCTTGACATAATATGTCAGTATCAAGTCCAGGGAATGTGTACTTTTTCATATGAAATGTTATTTTGTAGAATTGTCTTTATATTTCTTGATATCGTAGTCCATTTTATGTGATGTCATGATCTGTAGTAGTTTTCTGATCCAGCGGTCTCGTCACCAAATTTCAAAAATTCATAACCTTTGAACGGATTGTCCGATTTCCCTCAAACTTTCACTGATGTGTTCTACTAATATTACTGCATTCACTCAATCCACATGTATATTTGGAGTTAATTCCCCTTTAAGTACAACAAACCAGCCGCAAACCCATTGGCGGATCCAGAGGGGGGCGTACCTGGCGCGCGCCCCCTCTTTATTTTTTGTTAAAACAAAAGAAATAAAAAGAAAAGGGGGAGGGCGTGCGCCCCCCTTAATTTTATAAAGGCGCCTCCCCTTTACCACCTGTTTACGGAATTCCTGGATCGGTCCCTGAAACCTGAAGGTGAATTATAATTTTGCACCATTATCATAATCATCTATTATGGACATTATTTTCATGACCACACGGCATGGTGAGTAATCGAGATACGACAATTATTGTTTTCTCCCAAGACACCTGATATTATGTAAGAATTAAGAAAAAAAAAGCAGCTGGACAAGAAATGTGAAAATAAATATAAAACAGTCAACATCATCAATCAAAATTATACCACCGTTTCTTGTTAAAGGCAACAGCGATAACAACGCGAACCTTCCCAAGGAATAAATGACGCAATTCGACGTATTCTCTGCAGAATTCACCGGGCCTTATAACTTAATTGTTATAATAATCTGTTATCTGGCATTGGTCAGTGTCTATCTGAGCTCTAGGTCTTCAGAGATTTAATTTTCAGTGCCCTCCTTCCCGCAGCCATCTGCCTCGCGCTCAGCCTGAAGCTGTTGAGAACAGATTCTTCTAACCGCTCTTACCGTTGCATACAAACATGTTACCATGGCAACAACAGATATTAATGATAATTTTCTCCTGTCCATTATCCCCGCCAAAAGAATTGTTACACGCAAAGCAAAAACGCCCTTTTGCACTTTACACAATCCCATGTGAATAATATTATCATGAGGGTTAAAAGCTCATTTCGGCATTGAAGCTTTCTTCAACATGTTAATCGGCGGGTCGTCATTCCCTCTGTAAAATCTAGTAACCTGAAGACTGGTTGAACTCGGCGTATCTAGGGGGGCAAGGGGGGCACGTGCCCCGGGCGCCACTCCTTGGGGGCGCAAAAAACGAAAAAAACGAAAAAAAGAAGAAAAAAAAAACGAAGAAGAAGAAAAAAGAAAAAAAGAAGAAGAAGAAGAAGAAGAAGAAGAAGAAAAAAAAAATCGCCCGGAAAAGGGGGGGGGGGACAGAAAACCAAATCAAACAAGATAAAAACAAAACATGATGATGACGCGGACAAAATGACAATGTTTATTGTGTTCACACAAGAATTCCATGTTCTGTCAGCTGAAATACAAAAATTTTCGGCTCGCTCGCTGCGTTCGCTCGCCAAAATTTAAAGAAGGTAAGAACAAAACGTGATGATGACGCGGACAAAATGACAATGTCTATTGTGTTCACATATGTCATTTCATATTTAGCAAGCAAAATGTTTCACGGAGCAGCGGCTGCAATTTCTTTCATTCTGAAGCGATCGCCAATTGGATCAAAAGAATGCGCCAACGGTTTCGAACATACGGGGGGGGGGGAGTGGCGCAAAAAAAAATCAAGCAAGATAAGAACAAAACGTAATGATGACGAGGAAATATGCAAGTTTCGGCTCACTCACTCGTACAATTTAGAGTATTTTTTTCAAGTCCACAGTTTGTTGGTATAAATCGTTATCTATAAGGCCGTCACTATTATCTTGATTAGGATTGTAAGATTAAATAAGCAAAAAAATGACAAGAATTCAATGTTTTGTAAGCTGAAATACAAAAATGTTCGGCTCGCTCGCTGCGCTCGCTCGCCAAAATTTATCGAAAAAAAAAAGAAAAGAAAAGAAGAAGATAAGAACAAAACGTGACGATGACGCGCACAAAATGACAATGCCTATTGTGTTCACTCATGTCATTTTATATTAAGCAGGAAAAATGTTACACGGTGCAGCGGCTGCAATTTCATTCGTTCTGAAGCGATCGCCGATTGGATCAAGAGAGGACGCCAACGGTTTCGAACATTCGGGGGGGGGGGCGCAAAAAAAATCAAAAAAGATAAGAACAAAACGTAATGATGACGCGGAAATATGCAAATTTCGGCTCACTCGCTCGTACTAATTTAGAGTACTAGTATTATAAGTCCTCAGTTTGTTGGCATAAATCGTTATCTATAAGGTCGTCACTATATCTTGATTAGAATTGTAAGATTTAATAAGCAAAAAAAAATGACAAGAATTCCATGTTTTGTAAGCTGAAATACAAAAATTTTCGGCTCGTTCGCTGCGCTCGCTCGCCAAAATTTATCAAAAAAAAAAAAAAAGAAAGAAAGAAAGAAAGAAAAAAGAGATAAGAACAAAACGTGATAATGACGTGGAATTTCGGCTAACTCGCGCGTACTAATTTAGAGTACTTTTGAAATTCCTCATGCAGTTTGTTGGTATAAATCGTTATCTATAAGGCCGTCACTATATCTTGCTTGGAATTGCAAGATTTGATTAGCAAAAAATGACAAGAATTCCATGTTTTGTAAACTGAAATACCAAAATTTTCGGCTCCCTCGCTACGCTCGCTCGCCAAAATTAATCAAAATTCATTACATTTAAATCACCCTCAAAAGACCCCTTTAAAGTGCTTGAAAAAGCATATCATGTGGACTTTGTTTAAAGTCCCTACCGGGATGGGGTTGGGGTTGAACACTTTTTCAGAATTAGGGGCGCAATTTTCACGCTTGCCCCGGGCGCCGTTTTCCCTAGATACGCCACTGGTTGAACTCGAGTCATTTTGACTCCGAGGGGTCAATGTTTGTGGGTCAGTTAAAACATTTAAATTAAAAAAATTTGAAATAAACAAGGAGAAAGAGAATTTTGACAGGCAAACTGAGTGTAAAATGTCATAGTTCAATATAACAAAATAATACATGGCAACTTGACTTCTTCACGAAAAGCCGCCGGGGCATGCCAGGTATTGATACGCTGTTGAACCAATAAAATGTGAGCTGACGTTTGGAATAATCATGTTCCATGAAGAGGCGGCTGACTATCAGGAATGGATTTCGTATAGTAATTAGAAATTATTTTGAGATAATGTCCAAAATCATGTTGAATCCTTGGTGAATTACAACACACCTATAATTACCTTCAAAATCATTCATGTTATAACTATAAAAAAAAAAGTGCTTCGCATTTTCTGAAATTTGCAAAGAACGTCTTTCTCACAAACGAACACACACACACACACACGCACGCACTCAAACGTAATTTGAGGAGGCAATACCAATCCCTCCTCCCGTGTCTGAATAACAGGCCAAAATAGTGCATTACAAAATCGGTGAAACATGTGCGTGGCAAAACATGAATATCACGAAAAGTTCATAAAGCTTAGCAAAACAAGCAGAAACCCTGTTTCTGACGTCATTGAAGCTCATGTAGGCCCATGTTTCTGGTTTCCATAGCTACAGGCCCAAGGGGAAGGCTAGTAACTGATCAGTGGGAATGCTGGGGGATGATTGTTCCAATCCTTGTGGGATTCATTTAAGAGTACATTATATATCTATTGTTGTGTGAAAATTATTTGTTTCAGAATGGTCTCATATTCAAGTGATGTGCAGTTTAATGTTTCACGATCACTGTACAGGCATGCCAACCTGGAAACATTAAACTGCACATTACTTGAATATATGTCACCATTCTGAAGCAAATGATTTTCACACAACAATAAATATAAAGGTACTCTTAAATGAACCCCACAAGGATTGGAACAATCACCCCCAGCTTTCCCCACTGATTCCCACTGATCAGTTACTAGCCTTCCCCTTTAAATTCTATCCCTAAAACGGCCTACTGCTTCACATTGACGTGTAGCATCACCTTATGTTTCTGGCACATGGATTACAAGTCATGGTCCCTTCCAACCGGGCTCAAATTCTGAAGCCACAATGAAAGTTATCTATTAGCGTCTGAAGCCTCAAAGATAAAAGAAAATAATCATTTCCTATAGCTCTCAAACTCAAGTGGTTTGCATATTTACCACTCTTACACAAAACTCATGATCGCTAATACGTTGTGCTAGAGTTATCTTTCCTCACTTCCTATTGCTTCTCTGCGGGAAAAAAAGAAAGAAAGAAAAGAAAAGAAGTGCAACCCTGTCGGTCTAGTTTTAATAAGTGACGGCTGGAAGCTAGACAGTAGATTGACAGGGAGAAATCGGAAGGATCTCATTCCAAAAGAAAAACAGTAAACAAGCGCAATCGACGAGAAGTGTTGAGATTTCGCGCGATACGCCGGCGATTCCATCTCGCGCGGAGAGCGGGAGAATTCCGTTTTTGTTTGCTTACAATTTTACAGCTCATTAACGCGCGCGCCGCTGCCTAAACAAACACGACAGCTGTGAGCGCGTGCCGCGCAAACGTTCTGCATATAACGGACGGGCGTCCGTGACCGATTACAGGCTTGTACTTCAAACTGAGCAAATGTATTTCAGTTCAAGAATGTACGAGGTAGACATGGCGTTCCATATGGTCAAATATCATAATGAACTTCCGTTTTAACTTTTCATCTTCATGTTTAATCCATTCATATTTTTCCTTTTTGTTTCTTCTTCTCCTCCTCCTCCTCCTTCTTCCAAGTCCAAAAATCTAGAATTGGACACTTAGAATTAAAAGGGAAAGAAAAACAATGGGAATGAAAACAAATGTGAGGGAGGAGGGGAAGGTGGAAAAAGATTTTTAAAAAAGAAATTAACTTCCTTTCACTGCTACTCATGATGATGAGTCTGATCGTTTGACTTTACGTAACATTTAAAAAAATGCGTTACAATTTCCAAGGACATAGTTTGCAAAATGTCCCGTGACAAAGGTAATGCCATAACTCAATAGTCTTTTCTTAACTCAACTAAAATTCTCAGCTAAATTCTTGTCTGTTGCTACTCTATGGAATTACACAAGAATCCGCTTTGTCCGTGGATTCAAATTATCGTAGACGCGGAAAAAGCTTACTTGGCGACGGAAAAAGTGATCGAGGGCTGTTAAATCTATCTGTTCCAAACATACCAATCGCATGGTTTGTAGAAAACGGCAGAGTTGTAAACTGGTGAAATTGATGACAGTTATATCGCATTGGACGAAAACTAAAACTGTGAAGCTTAAAACGTTCACATTATTTCACGTTTTACCCTTTTTAGATAAGTTTTTACCTGAACATGTTGTGGAATTGCACTTGTGTGAATTAACCTTTCGAATGCAAGGTATATCATGGCAATGTAATTGGGGAGAGAAAAAAAAAGGATGGATAAAAGCATTAGTCTTGCCAATTGTGTACCTTCTGAGTTCACCAGGGGAGTGAAAAAGAAAATACCCTAAAATGGAAATCCTGTTTCGTTGACACCATATTTCATTATTGTATTTCACGTTGGATTCCAGCCATAGAGGGAGAGAGGTTTTGTCATTTTTTTTACACCATTTACAACTTATACATATAGTCATGAAAGACAAAAATTTAGTTCGAAACATCATGAAATTAAATCTATGATTGATCTAAACAAACAGATGCCAATAACTATTTGTATGTCATTTCGTTGTTGCAATTGCTCATTTTGTTCTTCGGGATATGCACTTAGTGAAAATAGTCAAGGCCAATACACTATACACACGAAAATAATCGTGCTACATGATTTTCGTCACCTTTCAGACAATGCTAATTCATTATACAGATGATAGATAAACATCTTAACTAATGAGGTAAACATTATCTACGTTGGACCCGATACACGTCACAATGGGTTATGATGTACAGTAGTATCATTAGTCACAGTTTGCGTAATATTATTGTCCCGTCATCGGAAACATGTCTACGCCAGTGACAGCGAACAATCTGATCTGTGTTTAAACGACAAGCCTACCGAAACACATGCAATCAGAACGCTTGTTTGTCCATTCCTCAGAACGGCTGGTGCGGACGTACGTGCGTCTGTAACAATGTTTATAAAGACCGTTTACTTGAAGCAGCGAGAGCATTTTAACTCCCCATTGTTTCGCTTCAAAGGGACACCCCGCTAAGTCGCTACAATAATGGTCATCAGCTAAACGCGCTCCATTCTTCCAGCTGACTTGGAGGAGATACGCATGGTCTTCCGGACATTCAGACAATGCAGACGTGCAGTCGCATGGAATGACGCAAATGCTGTCGCAGTACAATCGTTTTCAGTAGAATAGACGGGTAGAGAAGGGGGAGGGCGGCTGCAGCCCACCCTTGACTTTTGGAGCTTACCCCCATTTTCGCCTGTCAACTCCTCCTTTACCTTACAACTATAACTACAACAGAAACAGCAAGTTAGCACACTGCACTAGTTCACCTGCTTCCCGAAACAAACTCACATCTTGGCCAGAACCCCGCACATTCTCTTTCACGCGTTGCAGATGCTCGGAAGTATGAAAAATTAATTCTTCATTCCAATTTGGTGAAAAACATGAGTCTCCTTGTATTTTGATAAACTCATTGTAAAGAAGCGCAATATAACGCAGGCGAGATATTTCTATATACGAGATTTCGGATAGGAATTAAAGGTCTTCCTAACTAATCTGATCACACTAATAAGTCATCACTCATGGGCTTGGCTAAACTGATCGCACCAGCTGCTGACTAATGCGCGCGTTAATGTTTTAGATTATGAGATTAGCATGCAAATGAGAGTCATAAATGTCAAAACAAGGGTTAGGATTAGTGGCCCTCGTGTGGACGGGGGATTAATAATCTTTTCGGTCCATTGTTTCCAAAGCATTGATACATATTCAAACTACATAACTGTTAGCTTGGGTTAATGGGTCGTAACCGATTGAGTTCACCATGCAGCCTGCTGAAACTGTTGGTGCGTTGCAGAATGTTTAAAAGCTGAGGCAGGCTTCAATGAGTTGGGCATGTTTAGGATTATTTACATATATCTCCATTTTCTGGTTAAATCCTACGGTGACGAAATGAATATAAGAAGAAGATGTTTTAATACTTCAGATGACTTTCTTTGGTTAACTTATAGAAGTTGAGCTAGTCTAGCTTTCAGTCGTTTGTATGAAGTTGAATACTATCTAACAGTCTGAAGGCTAACTATAGAGGGCAGTATACTTCTGGAGTAATGTCCTTCTTAGAGGAAACACGACTTATGGCGCTCTTCATCAACATGGTTTCAACCAGCTCTTTGTGTGCAGAAGATGTGGCCATTCCTTTTTTTTCTTTTTTCTTTTGGGCGTAAGTAGTGGAGGGCCTTTCGTTGATAAGTGCAGATTTGTGTCATCCAGTCTCGTCTATAACACGGGATACATAAAGAAAACTTATACGTTAAATAGATCACATCTCGAATTCAATCTGTTACCTTCGTGGAAAAGAAAACGAAGAGAGAAAGAGAGCTAGCACCTGGAATGACTTTGAAATGAAGATATACGTATCAGAAACAGAGTGAAATTCTGCATCCTTTTGTTCTAATGACGTATTCCGGCGATTACTCTGCCGCCAGCTTCGTTACCAAGGCAATTATATCTTTACAAATTCAAATGAATCTGACTTTTCATTATTGAGCAGATAAGTAAATAATGGAAGTGACCTCTAGCGTATGGACTGTTTTGTTTAAAGTCCTACGGAGAGAGGTACGAGAGGGAGAGAGGGAGAGATGGAGAGAGAGAGAGTAAAAAGAGACGGGAGGAGGAAAAAATAGATGCAGAAATATCAATGTTGGGTCTATAATCAAAATAAGCCGCAGAGGAGAATCATGTTCTTCATTTATCCTTGACAAGAGGCTATACCTTCTGGATGGCTCTTTCCCGATCGTCGAGAAAGTACTGCTATACGGATTAAATCGGCACATGATCGGGGAGAAAGGAGAAAGAAAGAAGAAACAGACGTGTGTCTAGGGCTAGTATCTGGGACATATGACAACACCCAGCTGAGAGAAAAGAATTGATGTGTGATTGCCGGTCTAATATCCCGCCGTTTCATTGTTGTTCTGCTTCGCTAACGTCTTCCTGTCCTTCCGTTCTTCTTGCTTTACCCGTCCCCTTCTTCATTTTGTACCTGCTTATATATCCATCCCATCTGTTCCCAAGCATTGGGGTTTAACACCAGACGTTTTATAGCTTTTCTCATACAAAAGTTCTTTTTCCTGATACACGTTCCTCGGCCTCTTGATAAAGGCATACCAGCGGAACTGGTCTGGTGCAAAATATAACTCTAAACTTTGATCACTATCAACTTTATGATTATCCGGTAATTTTGTGATCTTGTTATAAGAAAGCAATATGATACCTTCGTGTCAACCGTTTATCATAGTACTCGATTCGTCTTGTTTTGTTTCATCTTTTATTCATCTTTACAGGCATGTTATAGCGATCAATCGGCCAATATCTGCGTCACATTAATGTGTTCGTAAATGTAACCTTGCATGTATACATCTCGATTAAAGGCGGTCAATATCCATTTAGACAATAATTGTATGCATTGATTTGTCTGTATTCTATTTCCTTGAAAGACGAAAACCCGTTTGAAACTAAAACATGACGTAATAGCTCTCATGTGGTGTGTTTTTCATTTATATAATCATTTTAAAATCTGTACACAACGATCAACAGTGCAGAGCTCCATGAAAAAAAAAAACAGACAAAAATACGAACACACACTCTTATGTAGCCCGAAGTGGGATCATGCTGTAATTACAGCTTTTTCTGCTTCCTGTTTGGTACAATGTGCCTGCCGCCACCTTGAAGTAGGCCTAACTATAGCTACAAAGCTCAAATGATCGAATCTCTAAAATTCTTCGAATCGACAGCTGAATGACTATCTTAATGGTTTTGTTGCTTATGTTTGAACTGCGATCATTATCTCTACATTTCGACAGAAGACATAACCTTTAGCTCACAGGTAAAACATTTTTTTTTTCATATCAAGGTATAAAAAATAAACGAGCTGATAAACGAAAATGATTGGATAGCAATGTAAAAAAAATAAATAATTAATCAATTAATGACTTGATGCTTAATGACTAAAGGAAATTAATAGAAGAAATAAACAAGACTGAGAGACTGGTGACGAAACCATACACAGCAAGAGATGATTTTTTTTTTTCTGTGCGTGTGTGTTTGTCTGTTGTTGTTTTGGTGTTTGTCTGTGATTGTGTTTGCTCCTCTGACTATGACGTGAATGTAAAGCACTTCACTGTAAAATATTTAGTAGGGTTTCTGCAGAACTACAGACATTGAGACACTGCATTTTGTTTAATGATACACAAACATTACTCAACAATAACCACTTCTCGTAAGCATCATAATCGATGGGACATTTTGGCATGCACGTCATCGCATCATGTCGTTACGTCGAACATCCTTATTCAAAATAGAATGACCATCAGATAAAAATTGAATGAATTCATACTGTGTCAATGTTGAAGTCGGATGTTTTCTGCTTACTACAGTACTTGTGGCAATTGATATTGTGACGAAATTTTGTGACAAAATACATGCTTAAAAAGCGCATAACTGGTATTCAAAGCAAAGTTAAGAAAAAGTGGCAAGACTCTACTGGAGCGAATCTCTCGCACGTGCGGGCTACCAGACCGTGGTAACATGTGGCTGTCAGTTAGCTTTACACTACGTCAATAAAATGTCAGCACGTCGGGACGGAGAAAGGTGACGAGTAAATAGAGGTGTAATCAGTCACCTTATTTCCGCCAAGAGAATCGGAGAGAAAGAAAAGGGTAGATATTGGGGCGGAGTGGTGAAAAGGGAGAATAGGTGGGAATCTAAAACAACAATTCGGCGTAATTTCGTGCCCTTTTCACGAGCCGAGACTTAACCGTATCACGGCACACAAAGGGCGCTGAAGAGGTCGTGATCTGCGCCGCACAGCTTGCCTGTTGACGGGATCGAGTAGCGCGAGTCTGCACCTATTGTCCGCCCGTCAGCTCGGGCGGTGACGGACCCTCCTCGAACCGAGGGGTTTCCCGGTCGTGCGGGAGCCAGTTCAGCGGGGGAACTCATTGTCCAGCTAGTCACCTTGAGAGGGACAGAGGACCAACACAATGGGAGCAGACAAAGATACTACTCCGGCCTCCATAGGGCCGAAGAAATGCGATTGACTGGACAAACAGATCCTCCTCTTGTTTCATTGACAGCGTTTATCCAGTCAGGCGGAAGTGACTTTTGATTGGCATGCGCGTCTGTCAGATGAAGGTAAAAAGCGCTCGAGTCAGATATAGACAGCAGTACGTACATGGCTCTAGCCAATATTGAACCATCTTCCACCGGAGAAAGACCAGATCGTATGTGTAGTCTGTTGCTTTACAAGTTTAGATGATGATCAGCTGCGACGATTTTAGAGCTCTTGATGAAGCCGTCTGCTACAACTGTAGCTCCAATTGCGTGCCCATCACCTTTCAACTCTTTATCTTAAACCGTGTTACACGCAATTTATTACATGCAAACATACGAAGAAACAAAACATCCAAACAAACCACTTTCGTTTTCTTTTCTTTTTTTTTCAGCGTAATGAATGATGATAACCTTGATAAGATTATTATAGGCCTATACTCTATACCTGTAGATTCTTCAAACCTATCGATGGTAACCATTAGAGGTTTTACGCCAAGCATAAAGTTTTCGTTTCTTTATCTGCTTTGATCAAACAGGAGGTACTATATTCATTCCTAGGGCAAAGCTTTAGAAAACATAATCGTCTCAACATCCTTTTAATAACTCGAATAACTAGCATACATATGCAAAATCTCAAAACAAGTCAATCAAGGTTCTGTCTGTAACATTTTATGTCACTTCCGTCATTGTTAGTTATCGTCAAGTAATAGACTGACCGATGCGCCTGCAGCTACTACGTTTTGCTTTCAGTGGATCAGTGTGGATGAATCACAATTGAAAATCTTAAAATACATCCCCATCTATTACTACTCTTCCGTTTACTTGAATAAAGAAAAGAAAAAACAAACACACACAGACACATGTGGACTTCAACAGTGCAACATGTAGGAGAACAACGATGGATCAGAGTATATAGTCCTAATCTTTTCACAGTGATCAAAGAACAAGGTGATAATGGTTTAACCACATGTTACTTACTATACCCTGTCGTAAACAAATCACACAAAAATAGCTGTAACACGGTGATCTTGTTTTTAAAAGTTATGTGCAATGTCTACCTTTAGCACCTGATGCCAAAAAGAAATCATTTCGATACAAAAACAAAATAAAAGTAGAAATTGTTGCAACGGATAAGAAATCGAAAACAACTGAACGTGTGAATTTTTCTTCTTCTCTTCTTAACGTGCAGCTTAAATCATCAAATTGAAGTAATGTATTGCCACACACATTTTTTTTCCTCAATTTTCTTCTTTAAAAAAAAAAATCCGATTTGATGGGGGATTAGTGTAAATCAACCTGGAGGCAAGTAACGCAATTTGAGATTGTGCATGATTTCGAGCTGTATTTCGGCCTCGGTTGTATGAGCCTGTGGGCATTATTAAATGCTGGTAAATCGGCGAATAAACACCAAGGTTAAAATCTCTTCGTTTGAGGACTCTTTAGTCGAAGTGTCATTGTGGATGAAAATGCGGGGGGGGAGAAGATGGGACAATATTTAGCAGAGAGACAATAGAATAGATGATTAGAAAAAGAGGTATGGGGGAGAGAAACAGTGAAGGAGTGATAGAAAGATATACATACAAAAGAGGAGCAGATAATCTTCCATTGCTGTCAAAATCGGCCGATGGTTAAAACTTCCGTCTGGACTGTCGTTTCGGTCAATTTACCTCGCTCAATCTCTTAAAAGAGATGGAATAGATCACAACGAGTTAGGGCATAAGGGTAGATTTTTTTAACATGCCTGCAGATATGAATTAATAATTCAACTTCGAATGTTTCTCTGCCATCTAAAACACTCTAAGGTCTTACTTATGCTGCCATCTCGCCTCTTGTTTAATACTGTTACCGTGGTTACTGTTTAATCATTCTGTTTGATCCGATTCATTATCACTGCAGCGTTTTGGATGTCAATCGTTCAGCATAGAGGAGAGTAAATTTGATTTCTCTAATCCAGTACATAAACATAATGGCTAAGCAACTAAGGCGAATGAATACCTGAAAATGAGCCTTTTTGTTTAATATTTTGATTTGAATTTTGAATTTGATACCTGAACAATTATCTTTTTTTGTTTTTAGACAGATAGACCAAGCAAACAAACAAAGGAAAGGAATCAACAAGCAAAACAATAGAATAACAACACAAAGAAAGGTTGAGCGGACATTGGCAAAAAAAAAAAAAGCTGAAAAGAAGGAGAAGATGACAAAACATTTACAAGTCAGGCATTCCTATATTGTGTCAAGTGGCGCTCCATAGGCGACTCAAAAATGATTCAACTATGTCACGTGGTAATCTGCTCCCCGTTGGTAACCTTCTTCTCTTGTCTTTCTGAATGAGGCGTAAAATATATATATAAAAATCTTTGACGTAATACAGTGTGACGATAATGATGACGATGATGACGACGATGACGACGACGACGATGATGATGATGACGATGAGGAGGAGGCGGATGATGATGATGATGATGAGTCGGAGGAGGAGGAGGAGGAGGATGACAATGATGATGATGATGATGATGATGATGATGATGATGTTGATGATGATGTTGATGATGTTGGTGATGATGATGATGATGATGATGATAATAATGATGACGATAATGATGATGATGAGGAGGAGGAGGAGGAGGAGGAGGAGAATGGCGGCTTCTTGTATAGCGCCGGTATACACCTATAAAGGGCGCTCACGGCCCTTGATCTAGGAATAAGGGCAACTTCACCTGTTCGGTCAACATCACACAGTTCACCAAAATGATATGTAGAAGAATTGTGTAATTTGGATATGAAACAATTATCTACTCCGTCGTCTGTACTACTGGAAAGTTGTCATTGAATTATTGTTCTTTATATCTTGGATTACATTCGAGTATTTCGTGAGCCTTAATGAAGCTCGTAAACTTAAAATCTTTAAGCTTTAATTCAGTTATGAATCTTGGGATAATTATGCGAAATGTTTATGAAGTATAAATACCTCCTTTATTCATGTATACATTGATTAGATTGCTGAGGTTAAAAACGGTCATAAATACTCATTATTGATATTACCATCACTACTACTATAACACCATGATTTTGTATGATCAGAATAACATTGCTGTTATTTCTAACTTGAGATGTGATGTATTATGTGTGTAGAATAACAATAAAAGGGCGCAAACTGGCATTTTTGTCTCTACATCGTAGATTTGAAGATTCAAAGTGTGTGTGTGCGCGTGTATGACTGCGTGTGTGTGTGCGTGCGTGGGTGTACGTGTGTTCGTAAAAATATTATCTTGCTTTACGTGCATGCTAATAGTGAAGGCTATAAAAGGCTGCAGCAGCGACTGCGGCAATGCTGAGATGGGGTATAGCTCCCTCTTTTGCTGAAAAAAGGGACCTTCTCCAATGTGCCCTCTGGTCGCAAGAAGTTTCCCGCTGTGCTCTTCCAAGCGATACGGAAGTTGTATTAGTCTTTGATTGCAGTCCTTATATCTTCTGAAAGGAATGCTTGACGTATAATGAATTTAGTTAGAGCATCACGGTATCATAGAAAAAACAACCCTGAAAAGTGTTTATAATCATTCAGTCATATGCATACTACTGCCCATTTATTACAACTTTCTTGCAGAAAATACGCAGCGATTTTGTTGACCATATCTTTAATTTCTATACCACTTGACTGGGCTTAACCACAATTGCAAAAGAGCCAAAGACTAAAATAACAACAACAATAGACATACATAGGTGGTTCGAGAAGCTCCACAAGAGCTACGTATATGCGGCAACGGGTGACCAACATGTCAATCTCCCAACGGGGCGGTCTCGCCGGCGAGGGCCCCAGTATTCAGAGTGCCTTGCGGCGGTGCGCTTTTTGAAGGCTGGTCCATCTCTCGAGTACCACCACTGTTCAGCTCACCTCCCTGCTCAGACCGACCACACGAGCCGGGCGAAAGGGACCTCCAGCTCCTCACCCTCTTGGAGATAAAGAACACCACAACAAGTGACTTTATATCCACACGCAGTGCAGTGTTAGCACGTGGATTTTTTGTTTCTGCTTCCCCCAAAGTAGCCCACCAAACTTTGAAGTTAAACCTTAACGGAAATATTCACTCTGACGTCGGGCTGTTCTGCACGCTTTCAAAACGGTAAAAGAAAACATTTCCAACCAAGGTAGACGAGACGCCAGCAGGGATCTTGCTCCGTGCAAGCGGAGAGTTCGGGGAGCAGAACCAGACGGCGAGATGTTGTTTGCCTCCCACGATAGGAAAATCTTCATTGACGCAACTTACCGCTATGTTCTGATATCTTTCGCTACTGTTGATATTTCTTTTTTTTCTTTTCCAATCATTATCTCATCATCTGAGCTTACATGAGATGATTTTTACTTTTTGACACTCACAAGTTTGCTTCTCCTCGGGCATTCTTGAAAAGAAAGAAAAACGAAAACAGGAACGGAATTCACATAGATTGGGGAATAATTACGATGGTTTGCCGAGAGACCTCAGCTCTTCGTTGACTTCTTATCGTAGAAAATCAACATTGCCGGAAAGGATATCAGCGTCGAGGTCATTACATCCATAGCGACTCGTTGGTAAGTGATTGAGAGATTTAAGAGTACCATGTACCAAAAAGAAACTTCCGAGCAATTTGAATAATTAATTATGTTAACGTGTAGTCTACGCCTGCTGCTTGTCATACGTGACAGGCAACTTTAACGTCGAACAAACTTTGCTTTCAGTGACTTAACGTGCCCTTCCAAATTACACAGTGGTGGCTTTTACCGCAAACAACGAAAGAGTAATTGGTACTCTTTGGAAGTGATTTCAACCAGGTTTGACAATTGATAATGTCACTTGAAGCGTAAGTTTTCTCGTAGGCATTTCAGATCGTTTCACTCAGCCACAAGCCACTCTGCACAAGGATACACAAAGTATTTCTCTCATTTTGTTTTTGTTTTGATTTGGTGTTTCTGTTTGTGCATTTGTTTGTTTGTTTGTTTGTTTGTTATTGTTACTTTCAAGACATGATTTTGAGCTAAACCAGGGCATATCTGCCCAAGTTTTCAAACGATTGTTTTTGGAAATGTGGGCTCATGAAAATAAAGTTTTGAATTTCAAATAACCAAGACCACGAACAATCGAAATTAGTCCTTTAGGGGAAACCATTCCTGTTAATTAAATTCTTCTCAGAGGAATTTGATTACCAACAAGCTGTGAAAATATCTGAAGAGTACCGCAGCAAAATAATCGCAGTATCATTGAAATTAATTCCAGACAGCACACACTACAGCTGGGATATACGCTTGCACTCCTGAGCATATTAATTGCTCTTCCTGGCAAATTTATTTTTGGGTGTTTAAAAGTTGCATTTAAGAAAGTTTCCCTCAAGTCGTTCAGAGTTATTGATATCTTTCGATAAGTTTTATGTTGATAACTGTTCATACCTATCTTTACATTGTGATTCTCTATGCTTTCGTTTTCTTGTGTCTGTTTTTTTTTTCATTATCTTACTTGTTTTCATTTTTCTGTTACTAATGTTTTGTTTATGTTTTGTCAGTTTTTAATGCACAAAGCAAAGAATATTTATAGTGAATTGTGTATTGGCTCTTAAAGTAAGTGAATTGAACTAAGATAAATCAAAGTCGAATGAACTGAATGTAATGTTCATTTTGCGTCTTCTCCTAGCTGGAATTCGAATGAAGATTAACCTATGGCCATTCAAATATGAGTGAAGAGTAGGGGAGGAGGGATAATGTGTGTTGTGTGTGTGTGTGTGTGTGTGTGTGTGTGTGTGTGTGTGTGTGTGTGTGTGTGTGTGTGTGTGTGTGTGTGTGTGTGTGTGTGTGTGTGTGTATGTGTGTATGTGTGTCCACTGCGTATGTGTGTGTGTGCGTGTGGGGGAGGGTAGAGGCGGTTCGGAGTTGTTCTGATTGCTGGGCTCATCATTTACTGAAGGGACTGTCTTCATGCACAATAGAAGCGCAAACGCATCATTCTTTGCCTAAAAAGGAATGGGTAATTATACACTAATCACAAAATTATCAGAATTAGAATATTGAAACCACAGCAACAACAGTCTGAAAAGTTTAAACAAAATCTAGCATTAGTGAATTAATTGATATTTTGTCCAGGCATGCCAGGTATCGACCAAGAAGATGGAGAGAAAAAGAAGGAAAAAAGTTACCAGGCAAAGACAAAAATGACATATGAACGACCATTGTCACTTTGTTTTACGTAACCATAAACGATAGTCATTATGCTCCAAGATTCCAATTCGCTTCAATTTCAATTCAAATGATTATGTAAAGGCAATACAAAGCAATATACATAATGCTTACACGAGTACACAATATTTTAGGCAATCACTATCATCATGTTCAAATTCAACGTCCATCACATTAATTGTAGAGTCAGTGTCTTTGTTCTAAAATCAATAAAGGTTATAATGAGATGCACTCTTCTTGTGTGCATCTCTTTTTTCAGTATTATGCCCTGCATGCATGGCATGTGTAGTCATTTTTAAAAGGAATGAATAACAAGAGTCCATTATACACAATGCTCTGTGAACAGATATATTCTACAAAGGTTGACACCCTGATTATTTTTTCTTTCGCCAAACAAATCAACAAACAAAGATCAAACTGTGTTGTGATTTGGCTGCTACTTTGTTGTGCATTTTTTGTAACTCATTTTTGGAGTTATCTCTCCAAACCGATGTTAGGACATTATCAGGGCGACGATTTGGTGTCGTGAGGTGGGACTGGGTCTCAAATAGGTCCTACTTAAGTTTTAAGTTTTCCACTTTGAATCCCGCTACTTAGTGCGCATGTGCTTTTGTTACCACATACGCCTTACGTGTTTGTTGTTTTCTTTTCTGATGTTTTTGGGTGTTGTTTGCCGGATGTACAACCATCCTTATTCCGCATTTTGTAATCATTTCCGCCCGTCGAGATGAGGTTTTCAATTTTTGAGTGATTGCATCTTGATCATGAATGTTTTCAGTAACATTTAACAGGCCCTTGTGACCTACGAAAGACGTACGGCACGTTATTGGCCATAAAATATGAAGCACTGGGTACTAGGTCTTCAAGAATTCACTCCATTTATGAATAATTATAAATCCAGTTTACAGTATTTGAAGCCGAATCGATGCTTGCATGCGTTTACTTTTGCATTAGCAACAACTCTGCCGTTTTTCTCTGCAAGGAGAAATGATCGAAGTGAATGTGTTGTAATGATAAAGGCAAATCTTCCTGTGGCCATTCATTATATTTTTTGAATAGCAGCACATGCGCATTAAACCATAGTGTGGAACTCAGATAGCACGTTTTTACCATAAGGGGACGAATAGATTGAATGATATCAAACTCCACTGTACAAATGCTTATATTGGTCAGTTTGGCAAAAGTTAGAAGTAACGGCCCAAGAAGATTATCCGATTAACATTCATGCCTCTCTTATCAATTAACCACTCACCCTTGGCTATAAAATATGTTCAAAATTGTCCTATTTGCTCTTCTCGAAACAAAAATATCCGTTAAGAGTTATTTCTTGCCAAACATTGCCAAAGGCAAAAATGTAGTACTAGTATCGATGGTATCGTCAAATTGAGTTTCATTTTTTTCTTCCGTAGGCAGTCGTCATGAGAAGAAATCAACAATGGTCAACAAGAATAACAAGTATAGTAATTTGTTATGCTTTATTTCATAGAGATTAAAGTAAATAAAACACTTTGTCAAAAGCTGTAGTCCTGCTTCTTTCAGTGCGCCGTTCGCGATTTGATTATTTGTTGTGACGATCAGGCATTGATGTGTAGATTATCCACACAATACCACGTGAATATACAGTGTAATGCCTTTGTGGGCACTTGGTAAATTTGGGCATTATCTAGTGATGTTAATGGAACTTCTGTCTAACCTGATTTTGGAGAACGACGGGCTTGAAAAAACAACAAACAAACAAACAAACAAACACAAACAGTAAACAAAATACACAAGAAAATAATGCTAGATCTATACCACAGCGGATACCGCCATTTCCCCCCGCTCACTCGCGTTCGTCGCTGATAATACACATATTTCGACAAGTGGAAGGAGTGTAAATCTATAAAAATGTTACGACAGAGGTTGGGTTTCTCCAATCAGTCGTCACAGTGGAGGTCTGCCCCTCCCCCTTTTCTCTCCCTCTCTCTCTCTCTCTCTCTCGGAATAATTAATCATTCAATCATAATCAACCAATCCATAAATGAATGAATGAATGAATGAATGAATGAATGAATGAATGAATCAATCAATCAATCAATCAATCAATCAATCAATCAATCAATCAATCAATCAATCAATCAATCAATCAATCAATCAATCAATCAATCAATCAATCAATCAATCAATCAATCAGTCAATCAATTAATCAATCAATCAATCCAGCACATGTCTTTTATGTTGGGGGGGGGGGGGGGGTCCTACTGTTGTTTTGGTGGTGGTGTTGGTGTACATAGTGCTGGTGTGGGGAGTGAGGAGTTTTCATTTGCATTCCATGAATTACGTAGGAGACTGATTGCGACTGAGACTGAGCGATGGAGCACGAAAGGACAGGATGTTCATATCGAGGCCAAACGCTGGTAAAATATTAATAACGCAATAGTCCAAGTGTATCGAAGACGGGAGAAAAGATTGATGACTTTGTATAAAGTATCATAGAATTGGACTAATGAAGTTACTCATAAGTATCTCCTTGCGTATAGTAAGTTTAGATGGTTACTGCTTAATAGTTATGTTTATTCAAATCGGTTTGCTTGTCAATTCATTCTCATATTTGCGTTGATGCTTTACGACAAAAGTGCTGAGCTTAAGTCGAGGAAACAAGTAAACAATGTGACCTTTTAACGATCGACAGTAAAAAAGATTGTCAAATGTCAATGCTTGAAATGATGTCATGTGATATGAACAACAAAATATGGAGAGGAATTGATTTATTATCTGCAGAAACCTAACAATGACGTAATTAATATCAATGTGACATGTGAAATAAGGTCTTGTGAAACGTCCTGGACTAGTTTGTCTGCCTATTTGTTTGTTTGTTTGTTTGTTAAAAACTCAGATCTCTCCGAAGGAAGACGTCAGACGCCAAACGGGGACACCTCACAGAAGCATTTTCTGAAGACTTATCCAAGTATAAAGCAAAGCAGCGAGAATCCTGCAGCATCAGCTGCGACTGGAAGGCTTGAACGACACACAGCACAGCCCAGCTGCCATGCCCGTGATGGGTGCGAGCAAGGACCCAGAGTCGCCTCAGGGCGAGAGCGCGGGGATGACGGCGAGCGCGAAGCACTCGCCGGCAGCGGCGTCGGGCAGCCCCGCCGTTTGCGCCGGCTGCGGGGGCCGGATCACCGACCGCTTCTACTTGCTGGCTGCGGACCGCCAGTGGCACACGCAATGTCTGCAGTGCTGCGAGTGCAAACAGCAACTCGACACCGAACTCTCATGTTTCGCCAAGGAAGGAAATATATACTGCAAGGACGACTACTTAAAGTAAGTTTGGTTCTCATCATACTTTCTCTTTCTTTCTCTTTCCGTCCTACCCGATCTCTCTCTTTTATCTCTTTATTTCTAGTAGGTCGTCTCACTTTCCAAATACTCATCTTCAAATAGTTATCCTTTAATCTGATGGCAATCACAAGCTACTAATAACTGTAAGAAGGACGTCTATAGCACAGTGTCTCTTCAACATAAAGCTTTCTTTTTCACTTTGTTTTGACATACATTGTTTCATTAAAGTGTTTATGACGGCAATGGGGATAGCAGTATCAAAAGATTACACATGAAATAAGCCAGTTTGGAGATAGCTCATGTGCACATGGGTACAAATGACCTTTCATTTTTCTCAGTTGGTTAGGCACTTCATTCAATTTAAAGCGACATAATGCATCAGCTTGCCCAACATAGTAATTTATGGAACTCGTATTCAAACTAAGAATGAACCTGTGTAGATGAAGTGACCAGAATGGTTCGTCAATCAACACTTTGGGAAGCATCCATTTCATTGTGCTGTTTTAAATACATTAACAAACGTTTTCTGTTAACATTGCCAAATACATAGTACCAGGCTTGCTGTCAGGTGGATGTGCTGCGGGCACCATTCATAAGGATTACATGAATAACCATAACATCACAGTTGCTTATCTCAGTGAAATTAAAAACCAACCTGTCTCTAGGTACAAATGACCTTTTTCTGCTCGTGCTCAAACTGGAACTCCGAACTGGCTTATTGGCTGTTCATAACGAAGCCTCACCAATAACACACAAGCTTCACACAGATGTGAGTTTATATGGAGTGATGTACATGTGGTGGGACTTTGTGCCAGTTGAATGCTTCTCAACATTCAATTCCAAGAAATCACATGGATGAGATACCACATTGTTGACGCATATAGACACAAATCATGTAGGCCAACTACAGTACCATATTATTTTCATCCAGTGATTTTCTTATGTGGAAAATCCACAGTAGTCCTAGGTTCTACTCAGTTCTTGAAATCTTGACAACCTGCTAAACCTGCCGAAAAAAGAAAGAAAATTCACATGTTAAAAACGAAAGAAACAAAATAATTTGATTACTTTTGGGGGAAACCCGTTCCGTCACAGAATGCACCTCTGCTCCTTTTCGCGTAAAACAGAAATATGAGAAGTCTTGAGGTGAACCTATGACATCCGTTATTATCCTCTGTAGTCTTATGCTGCGTTTACACCGAGCTTGGTACGGGCAACGGGCCGGGTCTTTGCTATGGTGCGCCAAAAGGAACCATGTCTGGTGAATTCTGTTACAAAAGAATCAGTAATTCGGTACAAAATTACCCAAAATGTTATTCTTATGTCAAAGTAAAGAGCAACAAAATCAACAGTAGAAGATTAATTTTGTAACAAAATTATCAGCGGAGAAATGATATTGTAACAGAACCAGACATGGTTCCTTTTGGCGCACCATATAGCAAAAACCCCGTTCCGTGACTCGCGCCGAATTTGGCGTAAACGCAGCTCTATAGGCCTTTACATGTTGACGAGGGTGAGAATGGAAAATTTTAGGCGTCTTGTATCTAGGCTGATGTCATCAAGTCGTTGGTTCCTCTAATAAACAAACAAACAAACAATAATGATGCATCCAGTCAGAAGGCAAAGTATTGTTCGTATCAAAGATCATGGAAAGGAAAGTGTTGTCATGTCAACAGATTTTTATCATTTGGTTGCTTAGCAACGAGTGATTTTTAAATGCAAGATTATATCAACGTATCCATCAGTCATGGAGATTTTTTCTTACGGTCAGTACGATGACTTTTGCAAAAAAAAAACAAACAAACCCCAAAACACCAAAACAAAAGACACACACAAAGCAAAAACATGAACTGTGACCTAAACAAACAAATACTGGATATTATAGATCTCAATAGTTCATTAGATAACACCGGCTTAAATTTAGACGGTCGTGTGCCCATTCCAAATTCCTCAGTTAAGAAGGAATGTTTCTGTCATGTGTACTGTATTTCATTTATTGCCAAACAACTGTGAATGATTGTAATCGCAATCTCATTAATTAGGTAATTTATTCAAAGCATCAACAGTTTGGTGTTCAATAATTGCACTTTTTGTTCTCAATGAACTCAATTAAGCTGATGCACACAATCATTTCAACAAATTAGGCACCCTTATACGTGTTGATTCATCATTTTGGTTCATGATATTATTCAATAATGTGTTATATATATATATATATATATATATATATATATATATATATATATACATAAATACGTGAATAAATCAATTAGTTATTAAATTTGTCTACCCAAAATTTGCGTCTTTCCTGGTATCAATTATTTTTTTCATTACTTGAAACGGTCTAACATGAGATTTAATCTAACCCTACGATAATGTCTTCCATGGTTTCTGCGAATTACATTGGAAACTGAAATTAGACGAAGTCCTCAGGGAGGCCTAACGTGTCCTTCCTAAAAGCCATCATTAAACGATGACAGTAATACCTCTATTGATTCTCTCGCAATTTAATTGATGTGAAGACAAATTTTGTGAGTTGTGAGAAAAAATGTGCACATGATGGACGTAGTTTTACTGCCACAGTATACTTTATTTTTCATGAAAACTCGGAAAACTTGAAAGAATTCACGAAAGCGTTTGATTGTGACGAAACTGTTACCAGTCTGCCTGTCTGACGAACTTAATAACGGATCTGCACTGGAACCATCGCCAGCAAAACGTTTCTTTGTTTGTTTGAATATCAGATTTTTGTACTGCATTAATTTTGTTATCTCTTCATACTGAAATAATTTTGTGACAGCATTTTGTTTTAATCTTTACATTTTGTATTTTGTAGACGGTATGGAACCAAGAAATGTGCCCGCTGTCAGCTCGGCATCGCGTCGCACGAAATGGTGATGCGCGCACGCGAGCTCGTGTACCACCTGACTTGCTTCAGCTGCGCGGTGTGCAATCGCAAGCTGACCACGGGGGATTACTACGGAATGAGGGACAACCTTGTCTACTGCCAGCTGCACTACGAAGCTCTTTACCTCCCTTCTCCTGAACCCCTCACCTACCATCATCTCCATTCGTCACCCCCGCCCCCATCGATGCACGATCTGTCACCGCCCTACCACAGTCACAGCTGCTCGCCCACCCCTGGCGCGTCGCCTCCTACCGGACACCCCTTCTTTCCGAATGGACTCTCCCCAATTCATAAAGGCAGGCCACGAAAGAGGAAGGGAGCGGACCATCTCATGGGCTTCGCAATGGGTAAGTCGTTACCTCACACATTCACATTGATATTCAATAACAAATTATCACGCTGCCATCCCGAAACTGCAAAGTTTTCTAATTATCCTTAAAAAAAAAAAAAAAAAAAAAAAAGGTCGCTTCAGTGGGGCCATTATGTTTTTGGAAACAATTAGTGACATGCAAGTTTTTTTTTCTTTCTTTTCCTTTCTTTCTTTTTGGGCTAGAAAATGTTATCAACTACCGAGTGATGCGCGCAGATTTGAATCTTTACAATAAAACGTTTTCTTTTTCAATCTCATTTTCCTGCCACTCAGGAACTTTTGCCATGTATCATGTTTGTTGTTTGTTGTTGTTATTATATCTCTTTCTATTCAGTCTCTTCTTTTTTTTTAACCTTCTACTGCGTATTTTCTCTCGTGAAGTAAGGAAAAAGTACAGGGAATACAAAGTGACGATACTGTGTCATAGATTCTAGTGTTTAACATTTACAGATTCAAATCGTGAACGAAGTCGGGAGGTTTTGTTTGAGATTTCTAAGGTGATACCAACTCCTGACAGGGCATGGATGACTTGGTTTGCCGGTGAGCGTTACGACGTATCGCACCCCCCCCCCCTTCAGTCTTTTCGATCGAAAGGTTACGATCAATATTTCATGTGGACGATCTTCTCTCTGTTCGTTTGAGCAAGGAGTAAAAGGGATGTAGAACATCGATTAGGCATCATCCCTAGTCGATCATGCGCACCAATTCCAGTCCTTCGATTAAGTGTCAATGTGATAGTCATCTGCTCCAGTCACACTCGCGTTATTTTTTTCGGCACACGCGGAGACACAGCGAATGGACTATTGAATTGATCAGGTCGAAGAGACCTAGACGAGGGGAAAAGGATGTCAGGACTTTGTTCAATTTTGTGGATTTTTTTTCTTTTAATTTCAGTTCTGTATTTTGCCTATCGTGTTTGTGTGTGCAGTATTGATCCAATCATAATGGTATTAAGGAAGCACTGATCGATAATTCGATTTGGACCATCTATAGTGCATGAGTGCATTGCAGTGGGATATACAGTCACAAAAGTTTAGATACTCTTGGCACGGATCAAAAAACAAACGTAGCAGGAATGAAAACATTCGCCAAGAATGCCGCCAAGAGAAGTTTTTTACAACTTCACTTCGCATCCGCGGCGAGCTTTTGTGTAGCGCTGCGCGCGCGACCGTGTGCTAATGTGGACGGCTTGTGTGCGCTTTCATAAGTTCGTTGTACAGCGGTCGCCTGCACAACCGCAGCGCTCCCCCCATTTACGCGCACGAACAATAAGGAGTGTTTTCTTTTCCCGCCCATATTCATTCACGGGTGAGACTGGGAAAACTCTACTTTTGTGTAACCCATTTCCTTTTCCGTTTTGTTTTATTCCGCCTCAGTCTGTGTCCCGAGAGGAAAGGTGACTCTTTAGCAAAGCCTTACGCGCTATTGTATCATCTTTTGTACAGTGGAATTTTTCCCCCTGTCACGAGCATGAACAAGATGTGATAAGTGAAAAAAAGTAGGGCCTATGTATAGCACGGTATCCCTTTACTTAACTTATTGTGGTGTGTGAATGAATTACTCTTTAGCACGAATACCACATCGAGGCAACGTGCAAACATGTTTATTGGTATGAATGTTTTACTGGCATCAATCTTTAACTCATTAGTTTTGAGGGTGCGATACAATAAATTGATTCGACTTAGGCAGTTGTATTTGATAAAGGACCCATGCTGGCAAACAGGGTGTGTAAGGAATTTGAATGTTCTAAGAAAGTAACCAGTACGTAAGCTATGATTGCATGAGACCTCATTTTTGTTAATTTGTGATAATTGCCAGTAGAGCTGCTAGGAAGAAATAGAATGATATGTAGGATATTTTGTCATAATTTCGATAATATTTCTTGTTATGTAAAAAGTGAGGTTTACTGGAAAGGTTTTTATTTTGCTATATTTGATGATGGACTTACTTTAAATTGTTTAAAAACTGCGCTTAATCCGTTTTGCGTTCAAGCTCTTCATAATAAATACCTTACCGGTTCTATTTATCCAGAGTAATTTCTCCCGAGTTAGCGAGTCGTCTTTCACAGTATGTTTTAAACCCCATAAAGGACATTTTTAAAGCAGAGGGTCATCGTTGGTGAGGCACCGTGCAGAATTCAATCAAACCCATGATTTGAACCCCACATCCCCCAGACAGTCAATGGCCTTTTCCCGCTATGCCACCCTGCTCCTACCGTGGACTGAACATTCTCTCCTCTTTACACACAATTTTAAAAAATACCGGGCAATCCACGCCGCCAATACTCACCAGAAGGTGCTGGACTTGTGAGGAGTGCAGCAGTATATACTGAGCAGAAACAGGCAGACGTCCTTTTTAGCTCTCTTTTCATATGCGACAGCAAAAACAAAATACGCTGTAGGTCCAGATCTTTATGTGAGGACACAATTGGCTCCGACATGGCGTCAGGCTTCCAAATTCTAAACAAGACTAACCTTGACTTTGAAGAAGGTCGTTTAGATGCTCGTCGATAAACACTGCTTTGGCACAAAAAGGATGGTGGACCAGCCGGCCACATTTTTCCAGCTGTCCCCAGTACAAGCACAAAATGACAACAATCAAAAATCAAAGAACACACGATCACATACACGCACACACACACACACACACACACACACACACACACGCACACACACACACACACACTTGCATACATGTAGGCCTATATATATATATATATGTAATATATATAGATATATATATATATATATATATATATATAATTCTATATTTGTATACACACAAACAAACGCACGCAGTCAGCTAAAAGAAACTAAACAAGGGACGAGTTTCTGTAAAAAAGAGTAAAAAAGAAATGGTAATTACGATTGATAGATTAAATGAGTTACATTGTCACTTTCATCATGACAAAATAGTATAAATGAATATCAGCACTGACACACAATCGTACATTCTTGCATTTAAACAACGGCATGACTAACTTGTGTACAATATTGCCATAATCACGATAAATAATTGTTGTGGGTTTGATATCATGGTAATCAAACTACTTTCAAATGACCTGAATGTTAACAGACCGAAAGACAGTCATAATTATATTAGTCGTCCATTCCTCCTCATTGGCCTTTCCTTTCACTTCACCGCCATGTTCACATGTTAAGTCACATGTTCACGAAATAAATTTTGTCTTCGTGTTATTTGATCGAAGAGCAAATCCACATCGAAGGCATTGATGTAAATAAGACTTAATATATATTTCAGTGGACATATTCAAAAGACGTATATTTTGTGTCATTGCGATCCCAAGAGTGAACGCATGTTCACCCTGACCGTCTCCGCATTATGCATAATAATATTGTCACTACCATTGTTATTGAGCCTATATTACAATTGTTTTGTGGTGGTTCATACAGCGGGCTACGAGAAGAAATTGTATACCTTATTCAGTGAGCGCTTATTTTCTTGCTGTCGTTAAAATCGAGGAGAAAAAGAAGACTTAAATGAAATTTGTTTTGTTGTTGTTTTTCGTAGACAATAAAAACCAATGAGAGGGGAAACTTTCAGCTTCTAGAAGGTTATAGAAAAAATGGTTTTGCTTGTTCGTCTGTCAGTGCTGTCAGATATATTGTCAGTCAACACCCAGGTAGTAATGTGCCGGGAAAAAACAGATAAGCCTTCTTCAAAACCTTCACAAAATACACACCGCCCTTGTTCTAACGCACACATTGACTGATCCAGATGAACAAGCCGAGAGTACGGGATGCGAGCACGGGCTGCGACGGAAGGTGGATTACCACTCTCGGCTGAGCGAGCTTGGCGTGCAGTGGGTTAAATCTCGTATGAATGACAGGCACGGTAGAAATGCAAATAGTCCACTTATTCTGAGAGGATTTGAAGATGACTTCACGGTTTGATCTCAGCAAAAACAAACAAAAGATCTCTGCGAGACGCGAGAGGAAATTCTCTCCCCCATTCTGGACTATAGTCGAGGTTTAACCAAAAGCAAAACAAGCCAAAAAGAGCGGAAGGTGGAGAAAAAAAAAGTGTGGAAGCGTGAACAGTTTCACTAACACCTAATAAAACGTGCACTCCTGCAAGATCCCGCCCCATAGTTTGAGCTAAGGGGGCTTTGTATGCGGAATTCTGGACTGATATCTATCCCTCTCGAATTTGTCGAAATCTATGGTGTCTCGCTCTATTCCATGTACTCGCTCCATCCCTTCTCGCACTTCGACGGTGACGGTAATATCCTTGCCGGCGACGCGGCGGGTTGGCCCTACCGCTAAGCCGCTAAAATGTATTTATATACACCGCGTCGAGGCGGGCTTTGCAGCCTTAGCTCTATGACGAGCATGAGGAAGTAATCTAATCGCTATTAAAACAAATTCTCGCGGACTAAGACTCGAGATTGGTCAATAAACAAGTATGACCGTGGGTCTTTCTCTGTCAGAAGGGGACAAATATCACAGAAACGTCATATCAAAAGGCAGGAGAGCACAGTGCATGCAGAGCAAATACACCATTCTCAAAGTTGATTGCACTGTTCCCAGCTATATGATTCAACCACTGTAACTACATTTTGTGCGTTTTCCCCAGAACTTTATCTCTGTAACTTGAAACTTGATATATCAGTGAGATGAGACTATTCGATATGTATCGATGATACCAAAGAACCTTTATGTTTGTTTCATGTCAATTTTATTGTTAATCGATTCATGCAACGTCGACAAGGCTTGTTTCAATTCCTGCCGAAATCACATAAACACACACACACACACACACACACACACACACACTAATTTTTGTCGTCGTGACTATGATCTGAATAGTCGAGTGATATACAAGGCACAGAAATCGCATCCCTCCCTGCATTCTAATCTTGCTCAAGATGTTCTACCCATAATGCCCTTTGTCACCCAGGTGTGAAAGTGAGTGGGGCCCAGGGTCCTGGCAGTGCCGAATCACAATCGATGACCGCAGAGCCCTCGTCTAGAGGGCGCTACAACACCGAAGAGGCCACGGCACTGGAAGAGGCCCTCGTTAGAAAGGACCTCTAAGTGTTGGTTGTATATAGTTCTATCATTATGATTGTCATTGCCTCTCTTACCATTATCATTACCATCATAATCATAATCATTTCCATAGGATAAGATATAATATGGAAAATTGAACTTCATGAAAGCAATATACTCATACTAAATAGGCATAGCAATGTCGACGTCCATAGGCCCCCTATACGGGTTGTATACATGATTTCTTATCTATTGTACTGACACGACGATGCTCCAAAAAAAAAAAATGTGTGCATACGTCTTGACAATTAAAGCAATGGGAATATGATTGAATTAAATCGTTTCTAATAAGTAGCTGCAAATAAAGTAATCACTGAGGAACTTATGTACGCTAATACCTCTGATGACACGATTAATGTAATCCTTTGAAGAAATAATCTATAAACAAAGAAGTGAACTCACGTATAGAGCATCACAAATTTTATCAATTACAGATCATTATGGATGCCCTCTCTGTGACGTTCTATTTCTGTTCGGAGATTACACAAGTCAATATCAAACTAGTTCTGCTCGTTGTTCTACCCTGCGCGGAAGTGTGTCAATCACTATCGTGATTGGTGGAAAGTTTCGTCCAATTAGATCTCTTCGCTATGTGCCTTCTCCTCTTTGGGCGGAGTATGGCACAGCGTGTTGCTTTAAGCCGTCGTGTTGTGTTAATTATTTCATTAAAATAATCAGTGTTATGGAAATACTCTCTAAACATAAACTCATTTTCGAATAGAAACATAAGAAGAGCTGAGTGTATCTTTTAGGGAGATGGATCCCGGTCTAGTAAAATATTTGTTTGAGTGTTTTGATAGTCATTTTTTTTTTCAGAGAAAAGTATGATTGTGGGGTGATCAAGAAAATCAAATTAAGTCTTAATGGATATAAGATAGACAGATGTTCCTTACAGACTTCGCGCGTTTGTTTTATCGTTAATTTGAGTTGTGTTTTCTTCAGGACCAGCTGTTTCTAAACAAGTACTTTTAGGATTGTATAGTCAGCTATGCTCATGACATAAAACCATTGTAGGCCTATTTTGTATTCTCCTCTGTCTACCTATTGCAGTCATTACTACGTAATTAGGCCACAAAAAGTCAATGGATGTTCCAAATAATGTTGGGGCATGTATAAACTCCACATGATACGCCATAAAATCTAGACAACCGCATTTTGTGTGTGTGTGTTTTTTCCAATCCGGTCAACACGTGCGAGCAATTCCTAAAAAGAAACTTCATCACATTGTGTTTGCAACCAAAACGTCGCATTATATCTTTGTCAAGTCAAAGGCCTAATTATGGAACTCGTAGTCTCTCGAAATGAGCTCAGTGTGTTCCTAAATCAGAGCAATGTTGTCAGAGAAGACTAAGTGCGAGTGTCTTTATGACGACAGTGCTGACAGATTCCAGTTTCTATGTCTGTGGTTGGTGCCGTACATCCTAGTGGAATATTTGTTGGTCCAAACATGGCGCATCTTTCATCTTACAGGAAAGTGTGGAACTTGATTATTCGCGTTCTCTCTCTTCTGGTAAGACTGTAAAGTTATTTTGAAGTCGTGCTTGTTCTTTCGTCCTTTGTCCAGTGAAATGACGAAGCAAAAGAAGAATGCTGATTGCCGAATTCTGTCCAAATGTCGTTTTGACTTGTCAACATTTTATGACGTGACAGTCGGCCAATCATGACTGGGTCATCTAGTGCAAGGCTGGCCGAGCAGACGACTGAACGAACGAACGTGCTCATATACGATACACCCTGCTTTATGTGGGAATACCATCACTGACAATTATCGAATTTGATTCAAACGATGCGGCTGACAAATTAGTTGCACCTAATTGGATGTCAAGTTTTGTCAACGCGCGTCGGGGGACCTAACAATAATTGCTGTGCTCGAAAAATTTATTGACAAATCGTTCGTGCCTATTTCCGAATGCTCGTATACTGCACATGTAAACCTCCCTCACGAGATTTCGTGGTCATGCGTAGACAAAGGTACTTTATGACTCGGTGACACAAATTTCCTACAGATGTCAAAATATTTGATGTTTATTATTGGTGGCTGATGTACACTCAGCTTCATGGGCAATGGGCTTCACTTCTGGAAGTTAACCCACTCTGTCTTGTTGACGTCTATTACGCTTAAAGGGATTAAGATATGAATATAGATATGAATACATAATTATATATATGTGATGTAGCATGTTATGAAAGAAAGAAGCCTCTACTATATGAAATTTTGATAAAATATCATAATACAACCAAATATGTAACATGACTTTGTATAATAGGATACATATGATAACAATGTAACATTTTTAATAGGTGGTATATTAAACCTTTGAAAATACACACCAAATTACATTATATCATGAGATTATATTAGTAGGTCCTACCCCAAAAACCCAAAGGGATAACTGTTTTCCTCATTCTACTTTAAAATATATATATATATATATATATATATATATATATATATATATATATATATCAATTCTTCTTCCTTGTCCAGTATGTCCATTACTTACCAAAAGCAGTCTACAAAGGTTTGACTTTGTTGGTTCTAACAGCAGTTTTTAGGTTAAGGATGGCAAAGAGTTTCGTAGGCTACAAAGGTACCAGACATTGGGTTTTATTCTTAAATTTAGCATTGTTGTCTTTTATGTCCTATAAGTTCATTTTCTTTCTAAAGTTATGTATTCTGAAAGCATCGTTTTAAAAGAAGTCTTCGGTCTCTTTATTTTTCTTTATTTTTCTCTCTCTCTCTCCCGTTCTATTTCTTAATTTCACAAACATCAACCTGTGCGTAGCTATCGAGTTGTTATCCCTGGTATATCGGTGTTTTCGTGCCGTGCCTGTCCTGGAAGCCATACCCGCCTTGTGTGGATGGCAGGCAGGCAGGCACTCGAAACAACGTAGAGCAGTTTGGCTGTATAAAGCCTTCAGTGTCGGGGGCTGGAACCTGCACGAATCGCCTGTTTCCTCTCACAACAACGCGCTACAAACAGTCAGTCAGTTTTCATTGCGAAGCAGCACTGTTCTCGGCAAATGAAAATAAAGGTGACTTAATGGAAAGAATTTAGAATCACCCCCTTTCTTCTCTCTCTCTTTCTCAGTAAAACACAGACTAACTCTAAAAAAAAGTTTGGACAAGGGGGAGGTGTATGTAAACATAGCTCTTACAAAAAATTGAGGAAAAGGGTGAAAGGCAAGAAATAAAAGTACCAAAAGGTACCGGACAATAGATTCGTTAACAGAAGGGGAAAACACACAAAAGAAAGCATAAAAATGACCCGAAGCAATTCTCAACTTTTTTTTTCTCTCTCTCTTTTTCACTCACTTTGATTCAAGAGTCATGTCTTAATACCCGTAATACTTGTAAAAGTTGTGTTCTGTGTACACAAAGTCGGGTGGCATGTGGGATTGTTTGAAAAAAAAAAAGACAGCAAAGAAAAGAAGACTGCGCCAGTGGAAAAGAAAAGATTTTATACGCTCGGCGACAACGCGTGGTTAATACAATGTGGTTAGGGCTTAAACACTCCCCAATACCGCAGTAGCATTTTGATAGTGTTTTTGTTGTTATTTTTCCTTCTCACCTTAAACAAGGCTCTTCACAGCCCCAAAGTGCAACGATCTTACCAAACGTTCCAGTTTAAAGGTCTGTCAGATGAAATATTCGTAATTTTCACGCTACAAATTAAACCTATATAAACCCCCATGCATACACAACTGCACGCAATCCCGTGAAACATCTCCATCATTTGGCTTTCAAAATCAAATAGTTTCTGCGACTTTTTAGTAGATTGGCAAAGTGATCGGCATAACCTTAAACTGTCCCCATGCAGAGTAATTTGTATATTGATTTTGAAGTGAATTGAATGTATTTCATTTCCGTCAACAAAAATACATATTTTGTAGAGGCATATGAAAAATGATATGTGAAAGAACAAAAAAGAAAAATCCGAAATACATTTTTTTTTTCATGAACTGAAAATAACAGAAAAATATGTCATCATCAACCACAGTATGCACAGGTTGATGATTATAACGGGAATGGAGGAACTCAAAAAGCTTGGCTTGTAGTCATGGACTCTTCATGTATTTTCTGAAAGTTGATCAGATTTTTTTAAGAATAGTTCATTCTTATCAATGTTCATTGTTATTACTGTTATTATCTTTATTATTGTTACTGTTATTATTATGACTATTATTATGCCCCAATCAAAAGTTAAATCAATTTATAACACTTTGCTACTTCAGACTTTTGCTGGAAATCCGACAAAATGTGATTGCTTCAATAAAAAAAAAGGATTCCTATCTACTATTCGATTCGCTTGGAGCAGAGCTGTTATACAACACGTTAACTCTAATGCATGCAAAAATTCGTTTTACTTTATTTCTCCTTTGAACGACAATGGGATAACAACAATTACCGGTAGTTATGCTCGAAAAAAAGTTTAGAAATGTGTTTGAAACCAAACTTGCATTTATACAATTAGCTCCATTTGGTGTAGTTGAATGGCAGGGTATAAAATAATGGCTATATACGTAAGTATGAATGCGATCGAACCTGTATTACCTTTAATTGCGGTGCCGTGATAAGAACATGTTTACACACATCACTGTGTGTTGTTAAGTCCGCTATTATCGCTGCTCAGTCGCCTATGAATGAACAAATTTTGGCAGTGGAAAAAAAAAAAGATTCATTTCAAATTTTTCTCTCCTCTGATGCACTCGAGGTGTCAAAAATCACATTGACAGCTAGCTCACATGTGATCGGCTGCACACATTCGACTTACTCTTGTTTTCACAGCCCCTCGTGTTTCTTTCCAAACTTTATCTAAATATTGCTCTGGTTTTGTCGCTGTCCATTCTAAATTCCCACCATAAATGGACGCTTGTCGACTGCATGCTCTCCACGTACTATACTACGACACGTGCTTAAAAGTTTTGTTTCAACAATTTGAAACACGGTTCCATTGGTTGCTATACGAAAACAGTACCCTGTACTAGCCTGTACGTAGCAAACTTATCATTTTTAAAGGATAACAATATTTTCCTTTAGAGTCAACACAAAGAAGAACATTCAGAGAGACATTCTACGGAATACACTCGGTAAAAGAGATCTGAATATCTAATCTACACAATCCTGCTTATATTCTTGTTTCTATATCATCACATCAATATTGCTTAATTGTGATACATTATGCCCCCAGCATATACACCTGATGCACGTGCTATGCACACGCAAAATACTATCATGACTACACACTTATATCTTTCTCAGTTGATACTCCCATAATCTACTTTTTGTGAGAGGTAAACCTAAGCTGTGCTTATGCTGAAGGTCACCTGCTTTCTCATTGAATCAAATCAGCCTTTTATGATTTGTACAACCACAATGTTGCATGATAATTATGCTCAAATGTCATTACCTGAGATTTCTTTTCTTTTCCTTCTTAGCAATGATTTAGTTATGTTTTTCTCAATTCTTTACAACAATGCACATGTTTTGATATTTTGTTTTGACTTGAGAAACAGAATAAATGCCGAAAATTAGACCATGCGTCCATGATTAGACAAACACACACACACACACACACACACACACACACACACACACACACACACACACACACACACACACACACACACACACACACACACACAGTCCATCCAGAGAGTATAAACAACCCTTGGTAAATGTTTTGTCTTTATAGCTCGTGTACAGCGACATGTTTCGGATTAATGTCGTCTAAGAAAATGGGGTGGGGCAGTGACAACGGGAGAAAACAAAAAAGGTCCCAGAAAGAACCGTCAACCAAATTACAACTCAGTAGGAAACACGGGCATATATTGGGTAATTGCTACATGGCGAAATCCAAAAACAAAGCTCACAGAAGAACAGGGGGAAAAAAGAAGGGCAGAAATGGCGACATCCGGAGAGTCGGCAACAAATGGTTTTGATTTTAGATTCAGCTCCGATTGTCATTACGATTAATCGTCCCGTGTTCGTCTTCCGTACGAGCAGAGATTATGTGGCTTAAAGGGGAAGACGTGCGAGCTACAGGGGTGCAAATGTGCATACAGGGAGGCAAAAAATATAAGAGAAAAAGGAGAAAACTATATCTAAATCTTGTTCTAGTGGACCAATAGGTTTAAATATTTGCAGTGGAGGACGCACTTTCAGTAGTTATGGTATTCTGGTATAGCAGATCAGAATATTTTCAGTGGAAAATGCTCTTTAATAATAACGAGAATCTAATGTATCTGCCTAGATATAAAATCACACATGGTCTTTTCTTTCTTTTTCTACTTAAGCAATGGAACCTACATCGACTATTTGGACGAAAGTGAACTTGACATGATGCTATTTGAGGTTTAGTTTTTTTTCCCCAAAAAAACATTTCATGAAAGAGATTATTAAAGGGACCGAGGGTCCGTGAAGAAAATGTCAAAGCATGCACATTAACGTAATATTATCGCTTTCTGCTTTCGGTACAATGCATGCATACCGTGCAGGTACACTGGGAAGAAAAAACTAAGGTAACAAGTCACAAAAAATGATCATGAAAATATCATTTTGTTAGGGATTTGGTCAAAGAAGATTAAACATCAGAATGGAACTGAAAAAGCGAAATATTCTATAGAAGAAGACAGTCTAAAATACATCAGTCTTTTGCTACTATTATATATTCGCGTTGATATGTGTTCGGATTCGTTAACTGTGTCAAGCTATAGCTCTAGCTCTCCTATTTGTATCCTTGATGTAAAATGTGAATTTTCCCCCTTTCACTTCCACCACACACAACTACGTCATTTTTAATTGAATATTTTCAATATGATTTTTATCACACGACATTCATATGAAGTTTAATAAACCTGAATGACTAGAACTAAACATGAACATAAAGTGCAGAATTCATACAAACCCGTTCGTTTTCTTTAGATACCAACCAGGGAAGGATGTGCTGGAATTTCTCTTTCACTCGAACAACGGAATAATGGTATAATATAATGAAAGGTACACAAGAGTGTAGTGCCTGCAAACGAGCCAGCGTAGATAACAATATTCCGACACAATAACCATTCCCGTGACCACACATGTTCTGCACATGCTTCTAAAACCGCGCTTGATTTGCTGCTAAAAAATGACTGACGTGTATGTTTCACGATCAGAATGCATTTCATTGTCTTGTTTGTGTCTTCGACGTACAAAAGAGCGGGCTGAAATCCCTCGCCTGATTCAATTTGTTTTTGATTGCGTTGTTTTTTGATGTTTTTTGAAACAAGAGAATGTGAAAACAAGAATGTAACGACAGTAAAACAGCTTATAGGTACCCCGAGGACCTGTTCTTGCTGGGGACAAGAATTAAACATATTTGACAGAAATTCCAGAATGAACGCGCGTGCACGTTTGCCGATAAAATAGGTTTCTGAGTTGTTTGATCCAGATTGATAAAGATAGCATTTTTGCTCACAAATCTGACATGGTCCCTTTGTGACATTCCGCTATTCATTTCACGTAAGATGTATGTGAACCTTTACTCCCCACTCCTAAAAAAAAAAAAAAAAAAAAAAAAAAAAAAAACTTCGTCAAACCTGCCAGTATAAAGTTAATGTACCCGTCATCCATCAGCAGTGTAATGATCAAAACGTGAAATTTTGGTGGTTTCTTCTGCATCCGAACATCTTTGCAAATAGATAAATAATTGAATAAAAAGACAAAGAGACTCAAATGTATAATCCCATAAGTCATCACTTTTTATTTCAGATTACGCATAGACAGTTTAAATCGACCTTACGCCATGACAATATGAAAAGAAACAGCTTTTTTTTTTCACGTAAATGATTCATGGTAAAAGAGGAGAACTTAATATTTTATTACAAGCGGTGAGCACTGTATTCGCATTGTGCTGGTCACCTTCATACCTCTTACGTTGAGTAGAATTGGAAAATAGGTTTAAAGAATTTCATAATTGCAATTTCTACGTGACTTTGACTGTGATGTTGGCAATGCTGTCTCCCCGTTGTGTGCTCAAACTTCAGCTGAAGCAGCGGAACTTTTTCTTTCTGTCTTTCTTTGTAATATATACGCACCTATATGCATTAACGTGTGGCACACGATATATACTGGGTTCAAGATTAACGACAGTACTTTGGAATGGCACGAACTGTCCCGGTGATGTTTCGATGGCCGTCAGCCTGTATGGCTCCCCCTGGCTCTCCCCTCTCATTCCTTTCTTACCTTGAGAGAAAGAAATGATTTATATCATTTTCCATTTTTGCCGCTGAGATTATTCGGAACACTTCAGCCTTCATTGTCCCACTTCAGACTCTCAACAGGGCATAAATTATCCCTGAGACTTTCAAGTTTTAATCCTTAGTACTTCTCGTACTATTTTATTTCTTATTTTGTTCATGCTTTTCTCCCTCTCTTGATCTCTACATCTCCACCAAGTTACCTCTGAGAGCTGAAAGGGACAACAATAAAAAGGACGAAAGGGGGTTCCAAACTTTATAAACTTTCGCATGTTTCGAGCACTTTGGGCAAAGAAAAAAAATATTTCTTCTCCCTCACTGTCTCCCCCCCCCCCCTCTCTCTCTCTCTCTCTTCCCCTCTCGTACACACTCAACTTGCCTTTTCCGCCTTCAAGAAAGTTTGTTTACAAAACTGAAGAGTTATGATCGCTCGGGCATGTCACACTTGCTGACAGTTGGTGTACACTACAGTCCGGCGCTCTTGAAGACAGTGTCAATATTTGGCGATATTGCTTTTAGGGAGCGCGAAGAGCAGACGAGTCGCCTACGGGCAGCGGGATGAGATGCACTGGTCGACGGGTGCGAGTTGAAGAGGGGGCCGAGTTGTTGCCGGACGCATTATCTCCAGCTTCCTGATTGGGTGCTGAATTTTCTGATGCATAGTGTGGTGCACGAGTATGATGTGTAAAGCCAATGCAAATTAATAGGACACCATTTTGGCTTAAATTAAACGAAATATCTCGTTACCTTGTCCACTGTATTTTGTTTTTGCTGACGAAATAAGATAAGACAAACATGACCGGTGGCAGCTTTGCATTCATTGCACCATCACAGCTTTCGGAAATCAACGACTGTGAGTTTAATTCTGACTACAAAAACAGCAACAAATGTTCAGACATGGTGAGCGACTTAAATTCAATGACTTAAATTCAAATTCAAGAATATCATTGCAAACATGGTCGTAAATGTGACATGTCGTTATAAGTTTGAAAAAAAAAAGACGTCCTTATTTGGCAAAGTTCTATTGGATTGTTGGATTCAATTATAGAATGGGAATTTTATTGTACGGCAACTCAACATGCTGAGGTCCATGGTTTAAGAGACGTTTACGACAATTTTCTGTACAGACACGAGTATTGGCATAGCGATGTAAAATGCCAAAACCAAAATCACGAACAAATTAATCATGTCGTTACTCTACAATGTTAACTTGACTCTCTCGCCATGCGAGAAAGAAAGAATACGACAAAACCGATCGAGAACCTGCAACGAATGGACTAGACAGAGTCGTATTGGGAGATGGAAGTCTTCAGGGGCTGGGCCTGGTGAGCCATCGCCGAAAAGTCAACGAAAATGCAGCTCCGGCGATTCGACTTGGATGTCACGTTTTATGAGGTCATTACCACTCACTTTTTTACGAGTTTAGTGGAGGGTTGGAAATGGAGTGAAAGTGGGTGTCGAACCTGAGAAATCACCTTTCGCCGTCATTCCCCTCCCTGGCTCCGTCAGCAGGGGTCGCACTCGGTATTTTGTTTTCAATCTTCGACGATTAGGAGCGACATATATATTGCTCCGCGCTCGAACTCTGGAGAGAATTGTAGAAAGATGCGTCAACGGAGCAGGCAGTTTGACTTGACCTACCAAATGTACACATATCTTGAGATGCAAATTCATATATATATATATATATATATATATATATATATATATATATATATATATATATATATATATATATATATATATATATATATATATATATATATATGGTGGCTATGGTTATTGATGCAATTATGTACAAAGATAGAGACAGAGACAGATAGACAAACAAACAAATAAACAAACAAACATACAAACAGAAAATCAGCTTTGGTTTGATTGCAAAAAAAAAGAGAAAACTACCTTAATTCTGTTGGAGTTCCATCACTTTTGAGAGAGAGAGAGGAGGGGGGGGGGAGGGGGAGGGAGAGGAAAATGAGGATTTTCATATGTCAGTTTGATCGCCAAGGCGTGATGTGCTGGCCTGCTTTTTAGTAGAAGCATAAAAATCAAAGTGATATGATAAAAAAGAAATAGAATGATTTATGCGATGCTGCTTCATTTGAAGAAATGTCAACATTGAATTCATCCAATATTACCGATTGCCCCCTCGGGAAGAACCGGCACTGCAGCGGAGTTTAGGAGAGTAACACATACAGACAAAGGGAGAGGGTGTGAATGTAAGAACTAAAGAACATTGGAGAGGCAGATTGAAGACCGTTATATGTTTTATAAATTATATCTATATGTATGAATGTATACATTCACACTTACGAGAGAGAGAGAGAGCGGGGAGGCAGACACAAAAGGAGAAAAGAAAGTTTGATTGAAGAGACTGACAGTAAAAGGGAATACATCGATAGAGAGGACAGAAGAACGAGAGAGAAAAAGAAAGAAAAAGAGAGAGAAAGAAGGAGGAAAAGAGAGAAGAGGAGAGAGAGAGGGAGGGAGAGAGGTGGGGCAGTGTTGTCTTTTCTTTCATGATTAAGTGCCCGATGCTCTTGTGGCGTGAACTTTCAGCAACTTTTTGTACCTCTCGATCCTCAATCATTTTCGGGCTGATGTTTGGAATTACCGATGGCATGAAATATGGGTCTGATGAAACCCTGATAGGTGAAACATCTTAGCTCTCCAGCTAGCGGAACGTCTGAAACTCGCTCATATTTTGTATGAACTCAAACAATATCGCCGTCCATATTTCATGAAAATATGTCCGACTGCTTCCTGTAGCTATATTTTTCTTTGCATAGACATTTTGAAAAACAGCGACACCCGTTAAAAAGAAAAAGCCCTACTGTTCGCAACACGAGAGCTTCTGTATAGCAGTCGGTTCTCAAATAGGTTTTTTTTTTCTTTCGTGTATGGTTTGTTATTATCTGTGCTTTAAGGACAAGTTCACTCTATTATGTGTGAATTGAGTGAATGTAGCAATATTATAGTAAAACATATCTGTGAAAGCTTAAGGGAAATTGGACAATCATTGGACAAAAGTTATGAATTTTGAAGTTTCAGTGCTGTCACCGCTGGATGAGAAGACAACTTCACTTTGTGATGTCACATGCGCAGAACGATGTCAAGAAAAATAATGAAAATTCAACATTTTCTACTTTCTTGCATAATAAAAGTACAAAGTGCACTTGACTTGCCTCTTTCAGAAGGCAGGGGGAACAATATTACCCTTAAAGGGAAAATCAAGTCCAAATATAAGTTAGTCTGATAAAAAAGGAGTAAAATCTTACTAGTTCAACGGTAAGCATTTGACTGAAATC
Source organism: Diadema setosum (assembly GCF_964275005.1). Taxonomy (NCBI): domain Eukaryota; kingdom Metazoa; phylum Echinodermata; class Echinoidea; order Diadematoida; family Diadematidae; genus Diadema; species Diadema setosum. Next base: position 35,630,476 of record NC_092701.1, read on the forward strand.
GGATGAAAAATAAGGAAATTATGACATTTTGAAGTTCGCTAATTTCTGCAAAACAATTCTTGTACAGTGAATATGTAAATAAGTGAGCTAGTCATGTCATAACCTCACAATTTTCCATTGATCGTGTACAGAAAAAAAAAATGACGAAAATTCAATGTTTCTGTCAATAAAGTCTGAAACGTGATGTTATTCCCGGTTGCATAACTTTAGAATAGTGATCAGTTTATTATACCAGGATTTGAGCCTCGGGCATAATGGTGTTTGAATGAAAAACTGGAAATTTCAAAATTGTATGCACAAACTATATATATATGTCAAGTTGTGAGGGGATGACATGCTCACTTTTCCATTTGCACATTCATATGGACCGTTCCAGAACTGTTTCCTGAAAAATTAGCGAAACTTCAAAATATCATAACTTTTTTATTTCTCACCCGATTTCGATTAAAATGTTATCGTTGAACTCGTAATATTTTACTCTTTCTTATCAAACTAATTTATATTTGGACTGGATTTCCCCTTCAATACATCCGTAACAAGTCGAGGGAATGTGTATACTACAAACAATGAAATGTGGTGAAATTCTCTATATCGTTCTACGCACGTGACATTACAAACTGTAGTAGTCTTCTTATCCAATGGTAATGGCGACAGTGGACTTTCAAAATGAATGACTTTTGGACGAACATGGACATTAGATATTTCTGCGCGTAATGATATTGATTTAAATTTCATAGTCAAAAGACAGTGCTACAAGAGCACTACAGGTGTCAATAGTTGTTGTTTTTCGTATACTGCAACACAAATTTTGTATGGTTTTGCATATAAATAGCTGAAAGTATACCTATACACAACTATGTTTTTCATTTCTGCATCACAAAAACAAATCGTGAATGCCGTCTGGCTTCACCGAATGTGTGGATTTAGTGAATGCACCAATATTAGGAGAACACATCAGTGCAGCTATGATAAGTAAATAATACGCACACCATTTGTAATGCGTCATCGATCTAGGAGCCTAACTCTGAGATGCAATATTGATTATTATTATAAGCATTGTCGTCATCATTATAAAACTTTGATTTCACACTCTGCGAAAGAAAATACTCCTTTAAGCATATAGAGCTCTGCGGCGCAGAGCATGGGGTCGCGTACTCAGTGAAGAGAGTTTATGGCCTCGTTGAGGAGTGGCGTAAGGAGTTTGGAAACCATGGTACACGTTCTGCGCCTGAATAATAAAAATGAGTGGTATCATAAGTCGTAAAAACAGAGAGGCGTGCCAGACGTTACGATAGAGTAAGGAAGATTAGTACGAGGGTGTATGGAAGTACGACAGATCTCTAGCAAACTGCAATGGCGTCCATATATCAAAATGTTTCGGTGTCAATATCATCCCACGATTTCTTGATTTTTAAAGAGAAAATTTGGAGGGGGAGGGGGAGTCAAACGTTGTTCTTTTACTCGTTTTTTAACTTTTTTTTTGTGGCCCCCGAACGATGAGATCAACTTATACCAGCACCAGTTCTCCCGGTACTCTTAATTTGAGTTATGCCCCATCAATCATACGATTGGCCTCTTTCGTGCACAGGACACGGATCACCATGGCAACGGGACACTGGTGGTAGTGGTGATGAGATGCGAGCAGTATACGATCCGCTGCTTCCAGGATAAAGATTCTGTGAAGTTCTGGATTGAATGATGGTTAGAGCATGGAGCTTCAAACGTTTGTAGCTCCATGGTTAGAGGGAGGCGTGTTGAGTTTCTGAACAAAAGCACTTTTCTATCGGAACCTTCTCATTGCAGAAATGTTGACTTTGGTAGTGTACCACATGATGACCAAATTCAGGGACACAGAAACTTCATAACAAAACAAGACAACTATCTGCATGCTATTTACTCGCTATGCATTAATGTTTCATATTGGCATACCGTGAGGATGAACATCTCACTGTTACTGTTACTGTTAAAGGAGATTGATTTTCCCTCCAATTTCATTGATACGTTCTACTAATATTCAAATATTCTCTCAATCCACATAATATATTTGGGTTGCATCCTCCATTAAGTGAGGGTTTGGGTGACGATTGGTCCAGCGGGCACGACCGGGAGAGCTGTGGTCACGAAAGCTCCTTCTCAGAGATGCCCTCACCTGAATTAACGTAGTTCGTGCAAATATGGCAGGGAGGTGTTTTCTTTACACCTCCCTGAATATAGTTAGGAAAAAGGGAATAGCTGTATTATAGCTCCCCGGAGTGAGCCCAATGCGTAGATAGTGACACTAGCACCTCATGGCGACACTAAATCACAGTCATTCTTCTACTTCAACTAAAGCCACTTAAGCCAAGCTAAATCGATATTCTTTAACTTGAAAATCATTCCTGATCAGAGGAAAGTCCAGGCGAGTTTGGGCGAGTAAACTGTTGCGTCTTTCCATCATGATTTCCAACTGTCTAAATTTGTAGCATCTCAGTCATAATCAACTTGTATTGGGCCACCACTTAGCTCAAAGTCGCCATATTTGGGCTCGCGCCGAAAACTCACGGTAAGCCATTGCGCGCGACTCGATCATGTTTCCAATCAATGCCGACACTCGTCATTTATTACCCCGATCGAGAACTTTCCTGTTTATTTGATTTCTCCTTATCTACCATAGCTATCAACAAATTCCCGGCCTCCTCTTCGCCCCGTTCCTGTCACATTTACTGCCTCTGAGAAGAGATGTGGCGCGGGTATATCGGCTCGAACCATCAGCAAGCCCGATCGCTGGAGAGGAATGTTCGCCAACACATTAAAGCGGGCGTAAAAACACACGAAGCGAAGGGACGTCTATACTGGAATATGTTGCATTATGTGGACAGTGTTTAGTTTTGATTTCATCCATCGATTTGCATAAAAACATACGTGCAATTAAATACAGAATATAATGTGATTACAGGCAGCAACGCGCTCCGTGTAGTCAAGCGCACTATAGCTCTGGAAAAGAAATAAAGTACCGAAGGCTAACCTTGAACATTGTTAGATTGAAAGAGAACAATATATTTTTTTTTTTTGTACGTATACTTCTACCTACTTTCTTCTTTTTCTCCACGTATAGTCTATTATCAGACCATGGAGGTACTGGGCGAACCTAGTAGTCCTATCCCTTTGCTCAGATTCAGTGACTATGTCAGTCGAGATTTATTGTGTGACGTGCAATGCATTGAAACTAGCGCCTGTCCAAAGAGCCTATATATCGCAGGGTTGACACGGACAATCTGGATGCCGTTAACATCACGTAAGATAAACGAGGAGACTGCACAATCTACTGGCGACGAAAACTATTCCACCTAGAAAAACAGGCAATCCTTCACGAAAACAAAGGATCAGCAAGGGCGAAAAATAAGGGGACGAAATGGAGCAAAACACTAAAAATGTTCAAGAAGAATTGCTGGAGTAAATTGATAGGGAAGCAAACAGTACGATGAAATAGAGACATTTTAAACTTCGCAAGAAACTTAAAATTTTTATTATGAAGGAAATTACTATTAAAGTTAAACGGAATTGAGAAGAAAAGGAATAAATTGAGTTTACTAATTAGAAAAAGGAAGGATCAATAAATGGGTGAAAGGATGAAGGTACTAGAAGAGCGACGTTTAAGACGAAGGATAAGAAGAGAAATAGGTGTGGAAGATTGCTGAAAAAAAAAAATTGTTACGTACGATTACAGCAAGTAAGCAACCGGTACCAAGGAGTTGTGAATTCGTTTCATTCGGATTAAAGGGGAGCGGATGAGTGATCTTCTTCACCCGGCACCTGCCAGTGGTTTCCTCTCTACTTCACCGCTAGCTCTGCTTGTGAGGCCTGCCAATGTCTATACCTGTATTATACCCGAGGTGAACCTTACACACTCGGGTGAAGTGGTGCATCGTGGATAAACCATTTTATCCAAGGACGTATAAGTATCACCACTTAGGATTCGAACCCGAGACCTTCGGTTTGAAAGTCCAGCGCCGTGTCCGCTCTGCCGCAGCGCCTCCACACACATCCACAAAATGGGAGCTGAAATATCACTGAGGAAAGGACAAGATGTACCTTTGTCTATTCAACTGTAAAGGGAATAAATAGAAGAAGTAACAAGTAATCATGGTAAAGAACAACTAGGACAGACAGAACAACCATTGCTCACTTTCACCTAAGTAGGCCATGCGTATTTGATAATCAAAGTCGCCGTCGCGTCGGCCAGTCGTGAGTGAGTGATGTGTTTATTTACGCGTGTCACTGCGATGATGCTCCACGGTCGGCCGAGAAGGTGCGAATAGAGAGGCGAACTTTGGCACGTGCGGAAGGAGTATCGAGGGGTACAGGTGAACTTCGGCCGAAACAAAACCAAACATCAACGTTTTGGAGCTGAATGTCCACCCCTCTCCTACCTGATTATTGATACCAACTTTCCCTCTTTATAACTGTCATCATAACCATCATCAATCACTCTGTATAGCTCCGCTATTGCTACAGGCAACCGAGCTGCATTAGATAATCCGTAGGCTCCAATCATAATTTTCGCCCCGTAGCTGGTGACCATCTGAATCACTTACAGAGACGACTTCATGTTTAGGGTGTTCTACCCTCATTTTGTCAACGACAACTTTGCTATGAAATCTAAAACATGGTGACAATACAAAGCAAGACTGACCTTATACCACGAAAACAAACCCGAACACAAAATGTAGACCAACTGCTGTACAGTAGCACACTTGGATAAAATGGCTATGTAGGCCTATACTTTCACTCATAATACTTGAGCTTTATCTTTCGAAGATTAAACAGATAATCCTCATGGTGGCTCAATACTGGTTTAGAGGAACTATACTATGGATGACCTAGATAGACAAAGGAAAAAGATACCACCAGTCATCTCATGTATATGAAAAAGAAATGCTGCAAGCAAAAATGGAAGTACTTTCGTTTGGCTCCCCCCCCCCCCTTCCTCCTCTACCGCCTTCTTTTCCTCGTCCATCTTGATTTACTGCCTGGACGGACCACAAAGAAGGCATCACTTGAACCCCTCACGCTGGATGTCAAGCAACGCACTCTCGATGTCCTGTCTTGTCTCACACCGAAGACTGCACGTAAACCTCCCTTCGCACCGGCCCGTAACGCGCTGGCGATAGTGTCGTGACTTAGGGAGGCGATCGACCTACCCCCGAAAGCTTTCTCAACGCTGCGCTGGGGTTGTGGAATATTTTGGGGAAAAAATAGAGGGAGACAGACAAATGTGACAGAGAGAGAAGGGAAGGGAAGAACGAAAATATTGTAGGATGAAAACTCTCCTTGAGTTTGTGGGTCAGAGATGGAAAACGAGCAGTTGAAGGGGAAACAGTGAGATCTTTGAATGATTCATGTTCTTGTGAAAAAAAAAAAGTCATGCTTGATAGCAGCATGTCAATTTAGCACAAAACGTTGTTGATTTGTAAAGGTGAAATAAGTAGTGATAGAATGATAGAACTAAAAGTGATAATCCAATTTACTTGTTTTCCTTCTAAAGTGGAGGCAGAGCAGAAAATAGACTCTGCAGTTAAAAAAAAGACTCCTCAAATCCAATCGAATTAAAAATTCAATCGAAAATTTGGACATCGATTGATTTCAATATTCAATATTGATTTTCAGTATTTGAGCACAATCATTTACTTTGATGAATGTTATAGACCGACGTGCATATTTTGTTCTTTGAGAAGGAAGAACCTTTTTTTTCATTCTCAAATATCGTGTTTCAGCGTATGATTTTTCACGCTGTCTCTCTGGTTGCAAAGTGTATGTAAGCATGCGCCATAATATGCACAAAATACCAGGGGGCAGTATGATTGCAGTGTACGATGTTATTTGTAGCGCAGTGAGTTACTATCGAGCACACATTAATGCACGTCAGAAATAAAAGAAAAAAGCAACATTTGCAGCGTATCACTTACATTAATCCATGGACTACCGTAGACTGACGGGCCTGTACAAAGCCAATGAGGGATTTCAGAATAACATGGGAACCGGGTTAAAAGCACTTATCTGACTTGACAACTCCTATCTCTCCCCTCCCTCTTCTCTATTTTTCTCATATATCCCCCCTTCTCTTTCTCCCATCTCTCTCCCTATATATCTCTTCTTTCTATTTCTCTCTTCTCTTCCCCCTCCCCCACTTCTCTCAAGTTTATCGTAAAGTTGTCACTGGGTATTGGCGATGAAATTTACCACAACCTCCAGACATTGTCAGAGCTTGCTTGGTGGTCACGACAAGTTCCTATACTGTTTATCTGTCGGAATATATTTATGAAGTGATATGCCATCACTTATATTGAGATGAAATAATCCATCTGTTTAAAATGTAAGGGAATAATGGGAATGTAAAAAGAGAAACAAACTCAAGCAGCGGGTTTTGACATTATCAGGGAGCAATTGCGGCACAGAAATTTTTGTATGGAGTTGAGTTGTATTATTATAGCTTGTATTCGTGAGTCTACGTGTGTTTCATGTTGTGTGTGTGTGTGTGTGTGTGTGTGTGTGCATGCGTGTGCATGTATGTATTTTATGGTGTATTTGTGTATGTTCGTGCTTCGTGTGAGGGGAGTGACCATCTGAAATTGACATTTTCCCTGATGCTATCTTATATCATGACACGAGTGTACGCTCATATCGTTGGTCTTGTGAACTATCCTCTCTATATAACCAACATTCCTCTCTTCTGCTGGTATCTATTTCCCCCAAGTAACTTTACAGTTGGAGAACGTTTAAAAATATGTTTCTGCACCTCCATGTCTGGTCTTTTGTTGGAGTGTTTCCTGAGGCCGACGAGCTCTAGGTTTGTGGGTCGTGGTCGAGAGTTAAACCCCTTTGTCGTTCGACACCCTCGGGGTGAATCTATAAACAAGGTTTGTGTCTTCCTTTCGCACCGTTGGTACGGACAGTGCCAGGGTTGTTGTGCTAACGCTCGCGCCCTTGAATGGAACACGTGTTTATCTTATCCTCGTGTATGATGTCTCGTACGCAGTTGTATTATGTATGATTCTTTTTTAATTCATATTGTATATGATTTCAAGTGCACGGTTATATGAGTACGTGCATATGTTTGTATCTGGTCCTTTTCTGCTGCACATTTTCTTCAGGAAGCTTGTACAGTTACTGTTCAGATTTAAAGCATTCATGCTTGAAATTCTCTAGTGTACACTGTCTAGTTGGGCCTACTCTATCCATAGAGCTACAAGATCTCTTGCAGCTCCATTTTCTATCCAGATTAGAATGTGTGATCTGTGTGAGCTCAGAACTGGGGGCATTTCATGAAGCGTTTTGTCCGACAAATTTTCCGACAAATTTGCTTTCAGCCAATCAGATGCAAGGATTTCAGTAGCTTATAACAGTTTGTCAGAAAAAAATATCTGACAAAACGCTTCATGAAATGCCCCCCTGGTCGTGTACCAACCCACCAGGCTTTCTACGCTGTTTTATCAAAGGAAGTGAGCCCTCACTCGACTGGCTACAAGGAGGATCACAGACAGATGCAAAGAATCGATACTGGTTGATGCGAAATACTGCAATCAAGCTCGGCGTGTGCGGAGCTCAACAATTATCGACGTCACTATATACCTTGGCGAAAACTGCAAATTTATTGCCATTACGCTCTAAACAAATAGAGAAACCTTCGTCACCATAAGACATGAGTCATCACCATAAATATGAACAGAATTATGTATTTCAAATGTAGCATGTTTTTTCATTAGTGATCAAGCTCTGGAAAGAGCCTTTCCAAATCTGTATCACTATTCTTTTTTTTTTTAATGCTACGAGTTACGTGGGTTTTCACGCAAATGTCTGTCATGCCCTTTCTACAAATTTCTTGAAACCGTAAAGCATTGTCCTTGTTTATTTCATCTTAGCGCTTTCCGAAAAAAAAAAATTGTCTTGAACAAGGACTGAAGGGGAAGCTACTTTTAGCATTATTTATGGATTCAGTGCATGAAGGCACACAATCATGATAGCACCAAACAGTAGTAGAGTCTAAGGAAACTTGCGACAACTTTGTTCAAAATACTACATTTTTATTATTAATATAATAATATAATGTAATATAATGTAACATAATATAATAATAATAATATAATATAATATAATATAATATAATATAATATAATATAATATAATATAATATAATATAATATAATATAATATGATGTAATATAATATAATATAATGTAATATAATATAACATAATATGATATAATATAATATAACATAATGTAATATAATGTAATACAATATAGTATAATATAATATGATATAATGTAATATAATATGATATAATGGCAAAAATATGAAAATGCTAAGGGTAATATCATTTCTCTGACCGCTGAAGGAGAAAGGTAAAGTGCTATTTTATTATGCTAGAAAAATGAAGTAATGTTATGAAAACCACATAAGGTATTGAGCGTGTCATATCATGGGCTTCAGCACTTCAATGCCAAACCAACATCTTCACCACTGATTTTACATACTAAACAAGCAGAATTTGAAGTGTCGCCGTCACCTCCCCGTATTTCTTCTTTCCGCTCCGCGAGTGCAGACCGTGGCCGCGCTCGCCATCTGACGCGCTTCGATAATAGACACTTTAATGTCCTCGTCTGCGTTCTAGCTGCCTCACAGTGCGCTTTACAGCCGATGCCAAGTTCATCACCCGCTCGAGAATGCCGACTTTCCTCACGTTTGTTTAAAAAATGAAATCATCGGCGAAGTTGCAAATAAACAAATCTCGCGATGAAAATCTAGAAGGCAAGAAAGAGAAAGATTAAAAAGAAAAAGAAAGCAGGAAGGACGCCCATGACGACTTAAGTCTCGCTAAGTGCACCTCGCGAAAGGTTCGACACCCATAATGGTGGGCTTGGCGGGGAGTGTCTAAGGTCAATAAACTATAACGTATTCGTACTGGATCGGAATCTTTCATACCCCTCTCGTCTTGCGCGATTACCTTTGAATTAATCGTAGTACAAACGGTAAGCGCGTAGTTCACCCAAGGATATATAATTATACTTCCTTGGTATACCGAAATGCTGCGTGTTTTCCGACCACCTATAATAGTCGCCTGCCTTACCCTCTTCATTACTCCGATTCATTGGGAACTTTACAGAATTTATAACTGCAGTTGTCATGGTAGCAGTAAACTTTATTCAATGGAAAGTACATCATAAGCTTCCATCTTCTTAGCAGCAATTGTAGCTAACAATGATTTTAAACGTCTCTATCCATTATTGGCGTCTCGTGTTCACACAAGTAGGACCTGTTCATTTCTTGCTTTCCAGCAACGTATCTTAATTCTTTTCAAGATAGAAATGTCCACATGTTTACATGTTCAATAAATTAACATCCATTTTCATCATTTAATTTGAACACAAGAAATATTGATCGGCAAGTGGAATTCATGCTACAAATGAATTTCATAGTGGTCACGTAAGGTTCTGAATCTCAAAGAAACGTTTCCCAAACGATGTACATTCATGCAGCGAGAGCGAACGGAAACTAGCAGATCGTGGGACGAAAGAGGTCTCCGGGGACTGAGTTCGTGACTTTCGCTCTCTCCCTTGCCCCTCAGGAGTTTGATCGCACTCACGAGTTAAGGAAGGGAAGAAATATACAGAAGCAAGAAGAGAAAGGAGGAGAAAGAGATGGAGACGAAGAGGGGAAAAAGAAACAAGAAAGCGAAGAAGAAGAACAACAACGACAACAAGATGAAGAAGAAGAAGAAGAAGAAGAAGAAGAGGGAGGGGTGAAGAGGACGGGAGGTGGTGGTGAAGGAGGAAGAGGAGGAGTGGTAGAGGAAGGAGGAGAATAAGACCCTGACACGGTCGACCTTCGGCTACCGTCGGTGGAGGATGAAATAATACGAGTAGCGATGGTGCCTTTCCCGTGGGAGATAATATCTTTATTACAGTTTGTGTATCCACAATAAACACGGCGTACAGGGAGATGCCCGCCAGGCGAAGATTTCAAGTTCTCGATCACCTTTGAGAGCGTTCTTCTTGGACACCACTTCAATTTCAAGACGGCTGGGTACCCTTCGAAGTTGGAGTTGGTGTGGAGTTGTAATGTCGGATTTAGTTATAAATCTCGGCCACTACGGAACCCGCCCTTCCAAATGGCTGTATGCATTTAGCCGAGGGACTAACAATGTTGTAAGGTTCCCCACCGAAGGAGAAGCCAGTGAGAATAAGGTACCTTGCGTAGTAGTGCAATATCACTGCCGCCATTGGATTCGAACCCGGGACCGCAAGATTTTAGAGCCCATGGTCACAACCACCGATTCACATCAATTCCCCAATGGTGTTTGTTTGCATTAATGATTATGGTAATTAATGAGATGAGTTGTACATCAGTGATGCAAAAACAGATAGCGGGCATATAAAAGAAATAATTATGTATATATAGGCCTACATGTATATCCTATAGCCACTAGGTGATGGTGAGAAAAATCTACACGAAGTCGATGGCAACTGTTGTTCATGCCGTAGAAATAGTTGTGAAATTATTGATTTTGTCACAGGTGCGTCTTGTCAGGGCCGACATGCGTGATGTATCGCGTTCACAACGCATTACAAAGGTAAATTTGCTACGAGTTAAAGGTCACCCGACTTACTTTGCTCCCCATCCAACTTCCCTGCCATGAATTTCATTTTTCCAACAGTTCACATGCAGACATATTCTGGACTTCACCTCTCTCAGTACCAAATCTCAAAATGCCCCCCCCCCCCCTCCCGACGATAGGTCACCTGTGGCAGGGAGAAACGTGAAAGGGGGGGGGGGGACAACTTGCTTACCTGTCGACTCGTACGAGCATACAGACATTTATTCTGTTTAATCTACAACACAACTTGATGACAACATTACTCCAGTATACGAGGCGGTTGCTTTCGCTCATACATCCGGGCACTCTGCTCTTATCAAGCTTTCAGTGGTTGTCGACGAGCATAAGCAATCATTCTGTATTCGTACTACCTGTACATATTTCTCCTCTTTGATCGTAATCCCACATCTTTCTATTCCTAACGCGACCAAAATTCACCGCCATATTCACCACATTCAACAACTACAGTGAGCCAATGTCGAGACGTGATGGACCTAACCCATCGAAGTCGCGTCGAGGCTGCGCGCCTAAAATGGGCGGGCATCTCGCGGAGCCTTGGCCGTGATTGTACACCAAATACCAACGGCACGTACAGGGGGGTATCTGATGAAATATCATGGGAATTTCACAATGCGACCTAGAGAGCACACACGCACATTACTGAGGAAAACAAGTCGAATATTCCAAGAAAGTATCATTCAGCTATTGAGACTGAAGGAACAAGGAAAATATAGAAGAAGAAGAAGAAGAAGAAGAAGAAGAAGAAGAAGAAGAAGAAGAAGAAGAAGAAAGGGAGGATGGTAGTGGAAGAAAACAGCTTCATTGGTCGTCTAGGTGACATTCTCCCTATGAGAGCGACACGGGTATTTTGTCAAAATAACAGATTTGACAAATTATTGGTCCCTCAGCTCAGCCAGGTCGTAACTCTGGCTCGTTCGTCCCACAGTGATCGATGGCTACAATCAAATCGCCTTTGATCATGTCAGACTCCCAATGATTTTCGAGACACTGCAAAAGAGGAGTCGAACCATGAACAGCTCGAGGATTTTGTGGCAGCTGTGTTTAATGTTTTCACGAGTGTTGTGCACTGTCATCGAATGAGATTGATCGAATTAGTTTAGAAGCGTTGCCAAGTGTGGAATAGTAAAGCAACAAGAACAAAAAACTGCTGCAATTATCATCGTTTGTGCATTTAACAACCAGTGTTTTCTAGGATGATTGAATATCTGACATATCATATTCATAAAGATGTTTTCCGGCAGGGAATGATGACAGTAGGAGTAACGCTCCATATTACTAGTACCTCTCCTGTCTTTCTCTATTTCTTGTTTTGTTTTCTACCCTCCAACAGTTACAACTGAAATTGCCTCTGACCTTTCAGGATCCGCCTGTCATATTCGCCCTTTATGTGTCCCCTCCAATATGGCTGGATATGACGGACACGCCGTAAAACCGCAAATTTACACAAGCAAGGAATAATAATAACATCGTATTCCGCGCGGTAAATCTCAGAATGTCCGTCGCGCCACGGTCTAACGACGCTGTAAAACGGCGTGCGAGACATGCGAGATGTACTTATTTCCCGCATCGAACTCATCTTATTGCTCTGCGATCTCATCCAGTTGTGCGACGACAATCAAAATTTATATATATATATATATATATATATATATATATATATATATATATATATATATATATATATATATATATATATATATATATAAAACTTTATTTCCTTCTGGATATGCAATTTCGTTTCTAAATGAACACGTACATACACACGCGTATACAATCTATGTCGATCCATACATACTTATTAACACAATCATAAAGACATAACAATATCTTTTTTTCAGTATCCTCATCTTTGTCATTCTTTCTCTCTCAAGACATATTCATCCGTCTATATGTCTATCTATCTCTATCTATCTATCAATCTATCTATCAGTCTGTGTATTTATCTCATATCTAAACATCTCTATATAGGTCTATATATATTATGTATCTGTCCATCTATCTATCTATCTATCTATCTATCTATCTATCTATCTATCTATCTACCTATATTTACCTAATATACACTGATATACTTACCGATATGTCTATGTATCTATCCCTCCTCATCTTTCTTTTTCTCACCTTTATACTTGGTAGGCCTAAATGGCGTCCAGATATAAAGCTTTGACTATGAGTCCAACAATATTAATTGTCTTTCCCCCTTTATCTCCCATCTCCGTTTCATCTCTCTCTATATATATCTTTCTCTGCCCATATGTTTCATACTATCCCAAACTATCTGTCTGCCTGTGTTTTTCCCCTCTATATTCCCTCAGACATATATCTTTCTTTACGAATCTATGTTTCATATTTCTGCCAGGATTTATTGACAGAAAGAAAGGTCACTGGGGCCGCATGATGATCATACGAGTTCCTCTGCTATCCGTCATTATAGTCAGGAGCTGTCGGCTTCAAACAGTAGTGACTTGAAAATCAACACTTTAAAAGTTATTACAGTCAATGTCCAATTTGCGAAGTCACCTGACTGGTAGATTGTACTCGCGCTTTGCTTTCATACCACATGAATGAAAGCGCCTATAGCAGCATTAAACATAAAACTTAACTTGTAAAGATACTGGTCCTAAAGGTAAGGTCATTAATTCTTCATTTATTTTCATTTTCTATGATTTTTTTTAAATCTAATTCGATTTAATTATTTCAGTTTCATTTATTCAAAAATGGATTCAATTTCATTTGATTTGATATACAGTATCTTACTATAATGTGATATTAGTCCCATTGAATTAGGGCTTTACATTGTTATCTACTTCCTTTTATTTTGTTTGTTTGGGAAAAAATACCCATTTTAGAGAGAATGACAATGCAGGATCACATAAGGAAACATCTAATCCATCCAAAGAATGTAATTTCCACATTAATACAGTCAAACCCTGTCCTTCAGTCACATGTTATGCCTATCCGTATATTCTACAGATTAAGTCATTTTTGGCAAGCACACACGCACATGCATGAACACAGACAAACAAATATAGATATGTTTGTGCAGACATTCAAAGCTGTCTGCAGTATCGGTACTATCACTTATTGTTTGTTAGTTAACTAGTTCGTATGTTTGTTTTTCTCTTTAGACCAGGGGTTCCAGTGCCCTTACAAATTTGCAGCTGCTTGCAGACAAGACTGGCATTGTATCAAATACATTTCACGCAGGTGCCAAGGAATGATCCAGAAACCAAACACTTTTTATGCTTGATGTTTGTGTTGTTGTTTTGCTTTTTTTTTTTGCACAGCAAAGTTTGTTTGTTAGTTTATTTGTTTGTTTGTTTGTTTGTTTGTTTGACACTTTCCATCTATCAAGATGGCTGGATAGCCCACATTCAGCTGCATTAGCTGGTCTTCTATTGGGTCCTATATAGTTGTAAGTACTTGGGAACACTCGGTTTATCACGACAGCTTTGTCATCTTCAAACTTGGACAGTACTATGGTATATACAATTATTATTGATAGATATCTTCCTTCTGTAGGCTGCATCTGTGTGCAGTATACTTTAGTATTCCCGATGTTGTGTGACGTATGTGTGTGAGTGTGTGTGTGTGTGTGTGTGTGTGTGTGTGTGTGAATTGTGTATGTTCAGGTAGTATAGATCCTATACACACTACGTTTTAAAGGGGAATCCAGTCCAAAAATAAATTAGTCTGATAAAAAAGAGTAAAATCTTACGAGTTCAACGGTAAAAATTTGACTGTAATTGGATGTAAAATAAGCAGTGATAAGGAAGTTATGAAATTTTGAAGTTTTGCTAATTTCTGCAAAACAGTTCTTGTACAGTGGATATGAATATTCACATGAGTGAGCTGGCCATGTCATAACCGGCATAACTTCACATTGATCGTGTACAAAAAAAAAATGATGAAAATTCAGTGTTTCCATCATTGAAGTCTGAAACATGAATACTCTTGGTTGAATAACTTCAGAATAGTGATCAGTTAGATATACCAGGATTTGAGCCTCGAGCATAATTGCGTTTAAATGAAAAAAATGGAAATTTCAAAATTTTATGTACAAACTACATGGCAAGTTGTGAAGGGATGACATGCTCACTTTGCCATTTGCATATTCATACTGAAAAATTAGCGGAATTTTAAAATGTCATAACATCCTTATTTTTCACCCGATTTCGATCAAAATTTTACCGTTGAACTCATAATATTTTCCTCTTTCTTATCAGACCAACCTATATTTGGACTGGATTTTCCCTTTAATTTAAAACCGCCACAAAAGTGAAATGCCCATTCTCAAAATATTTATCGTCCAGCAATATTAATTGTTTTGAATGCATTTTCTCATGTTATGACAATAACCTTAATTTCACTCAATTTATTGTGTGAAATCTAGCCCGATTCACTCGACAGACAGTCTTATAACGTGTGGAAGTGTTGCATAGAACCATGGAGCTACATGATAGAACACAAGACGCGCAACGCAGCTTTCCTTTGCCTTTTCATCCTTACGTTGCACCCGATTTATGGCCGCTCGCGTTAGTGTGCCGTTCGCTGCTACAATAATAAATTCATTTGAGATTTATAGCGCCATTTACAGTTCAAAGCCATCAAAAGTGACATGAAGGTGCCAGCGAAGAAAAACTTTGTCCGAGTTCGAGAAGATGGAGAATAAACGCGCGATGGGGATAATGGACCAAGATGCCAGTGTGTATAAATTGGTGTTAGATTGGTTACATCATTGGCCATGTTTATACAATATACACAGTGGCGGTGATTCTATCAGGGCATCAGGCTAATAGGTTTGTGTGCAGTTTCTCGTTCCTCTGCGTAGAAATAATTTCAACTGTAAACATTTTAATTGTGAAACTCTCCAGACATCAAGAGACCAATAAACTGAGCATGAAACCTTTAATGATAATTATAACAAAAGTTATACGTTCTGCTTGCATTGAAATATGCATGACTTTGACAAGAGAGCAGTATTTGTCGAAATTTGAATAATGACGCAGACGACTATAATATGTTATCATCGATGTTCTTCTCTATTGTCAATTCTCAATTTTTATTGTCAACTGATAATAATCAGATTCAGGTATATTCAAATGTCGTCACATCTGTACTTCACATTTCCAAAATGTGTAATCCGACTTAAAAGCATGTTACTAAATCACTACGCCTTCTGTATAATGTAAATTTGTGCAGTCATCTTGTACTAAAATAGTGTAGGTACGTCGAATCACATTTTGAATTCCTTGATAGTAATGGCAACCACTTTTAAAAGCTTTTTAAAATCCACTTGGGGTAAACCACCGCGCGGTCAAGTTCAAACCAGCTTTGCGGGCTGGGTTGGACTGGGGCAATGCGAAGCCGCTCGAAACAGCACTGTCAACACCCCCTGAGCGACCCACTATGGGACCCCTTTAACACCCCTGTGGATAGCCCACTTCAGAGCCCGCGGTATAACACACAACCGCCAGGCATCTGCACGAAAGGAAAACAGGGCGTCGGGTTCTCGAGAAACAAAACGCGGAAGAAATCTCCTATATACCGCAGTGTACATCATGCAGTGTTGATTCACCTGAGAATGATACCATACAGAAAAGTCTTCTCACGGTTTTCCAAATCGCCTTTTGATTGTTTCAATACCTACCTCAATTTCTTCTTTTTTGCCGCCTTTTTTTTTTTTTTTTTTTTTTTTTTTTTTTGCTTAATAATCGACTTACCGGATTTTACATTTTAATTGAACTTTAAGTCGCCAAATGCAGTGAGTGAATAACATTAACAAAAAGAAAGGATGAGCCAAAAAGTCGATATCCTAAGGTTAGCTGGTCCTTGTCAAACTTTGAATATTCAATGCAGAGGATTACCCTGAATGAATGTCTCAGTGACGTCATGGCGTCATCGTAATGCCAGAGCGTTGGCTCATGATATTGAAGTTAGTTGTAGTAGTCGGTGCTTTTGTTCTTGCATGCCTACAGCAGTCTACTTCTGGACATTCAGAATAGAATGTTAAAAAAAGGTGGGGAGGGGGTGGGTGGGCGGTAACATTCAGTTGCCTTTTCTTTGTTTTGTTTTATTTGATCGTTGTTTTGTGAATATCTGCCATGTGCTTTCAGGTCTGATAAACACTAGCTCTGTGAGGAATTCACTCATCTCGGAGGCGACGGTGGTGTAGATTGTATTTATGTTGGCGCTGGTGAATAGAGTTTAATAATAAAAAACAAAACAAAAACAGATTGGTGATACTTGATCAAAGTCGGACCTAAAGTCAGGAATAATTTCATATGGACGGTAACAAAGAGGATTCGATGACGATAAGTTGCATCCTTTACTAACGGAGCTTTGTACAATCCTGCAAAAATTGTAAAGGGAAGGAGGTTGCAGCAGCGAACTTTTCAAACAAAAACCAAATAAAAAACAAACAAACATTATTCTGCACAAACCAATTAGGGAGTTATAATAAGATGATGTCATCATCACTTCTTGTTTCAATGCGTGGCTGCGATCAATATCAATGAATCAAGGAAAATCCGTAACTCTAGCTTCGATAAAACTTCTATCTTTCTGTTCATTTTGAGTGTTATTCATTTTTATCAAAATCAACATTAACATAGAGTTGAATGGCACACCTCGCCAAGAGTTGATCGCCAGTCTTGGTCTGTGTGTGTTCGTTATATCCGGTATTTTTTTTTCTTTCTTATCAATAGCCAATATCGAGTTACCCGTTGCCTCTGATATAGCATAACATCTCATAGGGGTCAAAATGGCATATCCGGTTCCGGGTGAGAAAAGAGCTCGTGACATCACGTAATTCGTAATGACAGATCCCTATATATCAGGCATGTATAGCTACATGACAATGTCGCCTTGTACTTTCGCGTGTCCTTCCTTTTTTCTCTACTACGATGTCCTGGTGTTTATTTTCTATCATTCTTTGAACTATATTCATGTCCCGAATGATGCAAGTTTATTTTTCTTTCGATTTCATAATATATTCTCTTTCTGTTAACCTTTCAGATCCTTTATTTTTCGTCTCATTCCATACGATCAGTCCGTGTTCTTTCTCCTCTAACATTCTCCAGTTCCTGCACCAAATGATTTCAGTTTTCGACTGTCCATCTATCGCCTCCTTCTACGTTCTTTTTTATAGCGTAATGATAAAAGAATAAACTAATTTCAAAAATATCACACGTTGAAATCCAAACCGCAAACGCCTGAGAGTAGACTAGTGGCTTTCTCTGATGATAAGGTGTAATATTTACGACTATCGGGCGACGAGGTCGTGATGGACGCGTCAATTATTGTTGTATCTTATGCACCTTTAAATCCACAAACTTTGAGGTCCCAGATAGGCCATTTGCAGCCTACATTCAAGCAGTTCATGACTCATAGGTACGTGTGCATATGGTAAATGTGTATGTGTCTTCCTGTCCTTTTAAGATATAGTTATATTTTAGTACTTTTGACCTACAATTTATTGTACTTAAACAATACAATCATCGTGTTTCTTTACGTTTTTTTCAACTTTCAAGGTAAAGTGACAAAAATGTAGTGAATTTCAGCTTCAAGTGCTCAACTATCTCTAATTAAAGTGTAATTAGTAGCACAATAATGTGGATACATGGGCAGAAAAATTGTTCATCCTAGTGAATCAGTACTTTGGATTTGCGTTGTAGGCGGGTAACACTGTGGGAACGAAAACAGTTGTCGGAAGCTGGTATATAACAATTGGACACAGGAAATACTAGCAAGGTCGTTGGGGCAGTGGAGGAAATAATAGAAGTAAATATTGCTACAATTGTAATTCGAGATTAGCTCTGATTTTTTTTTCTGTCGGTTTTAATCGAAAGCATGTGTTTACCATCTTGCCCAACGAAAACGAGTTTTCAAAGTTTCGTCAAGCAACCATAGCAACTCCTCGGCGACCGAGCACAGCGAAGAAAAAGAGAGACGGAGAGAGAAGATTTTAAACGGTAGGAAAGGAGCAGAGACGGGTGAGGAAGTCTTCTGCGCTCCGAGCGGCGAGATGCGAACAGAGCGCGCGGAGCTGTCGCCCGTCTGCTAGCGGATAGCATCCCGGAGCGCGAGCAGCGGGACGCCGCACTGAGCGAGTGGGTTGAGTCATTTTAAGACCTTGTAGCCGTCTCTTCGAATCGACGAAACTTTCGTGATCCCCGCTCGTCGTACATCGCAAGCTGATTCTGCCCTCTCACAATGAAAACAATGGGTTCAAAGCGTCAAAGGTCCGTCAGGGGCAGCTCCATGTTTCCTTTCTCATGTCGGTGGTGAAAAGGTGCTGAAATGTTCATGCAGTTAAGTTTCACATTCCTATTCCATCAGTTAGCATTTACATAATGTATTTTCTGATGACTGAAAAAGAAAAGAAGTATTTAAAGGGACTGTACAGTACTGGTTGAGGTGGGGATTCATGTTTTGAATATTCCTAAGTGAGATAATGAAAAGCCTCTAATGAAATATGAAAGAACATGTAATTTTAAGAAGGATTCAACGTTTATTTGATGAAAATTGGTTTTCAAATGGCTGAGATATCCAAAAAAGTGCTAATAATAAAAGGCGACATGCCACAACTTTATTAGGATCTCTTTGTTTCACATTGTTTTTGGATATCTCAGTCATTTCAAAACCGATTTTCATCGAATAAACTTTTGATACCCCTTAGAACTGCATGCTCTTTGACATCTCATAGAGTGGTTTCTGAATATCTCGCAAAACGTTAAAAGCTAAATCCTCACCTCGACCAGAACTGTACACACCCTTTAAAGTTTGCCATGAATACTACACAGCTGTTCATGTCCGAAAACCACAGGGCCTATCTTCCTCGGCTGATCCGTGAATAAATATCCATTGTACATTAACATGGTACAGATAGGGTGCACGAAAGCTATACGTGTTTGAAGGTGAGCTATAGGAACAGTTGATTTCTTCATGACTGCTTCTAGAAACATTCTCATTTTCTATCGGCAAAGTTCAAATCGAAAGTTTGTTCTTTTCTTTCCATCTGGTACATCCCTATAATCACTCAAACTGATCCATTTGACTGCTTCTGTCTTTCGTTCAAGATAGTCTAGACGTACCCATCCTTTATTACTTTCTTGGGCCTAGTCTAAGTCTTTAAACAATGTCTTAAAACGTATCATGTTATTTTGGTCAATTTGGCCAATTCACACATGCACATTCACACGAAGCACGATGCAAGTTGCACGATTACCGACACAGTATTCTCCATTTTGTTTTCTAATTTCCTCTCTCTTCAATGCCCCTTTCCCAGCCCATCATTTTTTTTTTCAAGCATTGACATACAATATGCGGTCTGCTGCATTTCCCCTTCGTGAATATTCCCTTTATTTGACATTGATTTGTCGTCATTGATAATAAATTTGCAAGTTTTGCTGGACTCTGTTTTATGAAGAGTTATAATTCATACCTATCATAAGTCTATGGAAGCCTATGTGGTAAGGACATTTATAAGCGATTATATCTTTTGATAAAACGGGGCCCTGTTCACATTGCATTCTGTTGCCACTAATGTTGAAAAATCCATTACCAATAAATTTCTTTGGATTTCAGAGATGACTCTCACACTTGTTCCCAAAACAACTTCTTTACATAAAGTGTACTTGAATGACGTCACTGCAACGTCATCGTATACTTGATTAATTTTGTGGCATTTTATATCAACTTGGCCTCATGTATGCAAACAGAATCCTTGCAGATGACTTACAAAATGTGATAGCTTGCACGCCTCTGATGGCATGTCCGGAAACATCTTATCAACCCGTGATGCAACGTTTAATACGCGAGTACCTTATCCTACAACAGGAATCTCAAGTTTTCCTCATTACGCAGTCATTGGCGAGAGTATATATCAATGCAGAATTATCCACATATTTCAGGACATTAGAGAAGAGCTGAATGTGAAAACGTGTTAGAATGGCTACAACATAACAAGAACACTTCCAAAATGATCACTCACTTTCTATAAATCCTTAGATGCGATTCTATATTTTCATAGGTCTACCTTTTATTGCGATGATTATGAATAAACGGGGGGCCCTGTTGTCATGGTTATGGTCGTTAGAATTTTCTCTTGTCGTTTGCTGTCACCTTTTCTCAACTTAACCCCCACTCTCGACCTCCCAGCCATGCATGTCCAAGTGCCCTCTCTTTTGAGTTATGAATATCGACATTAACGCTTTCTGTAAATGCCGCAGTGTACCCTGGCAAAGAGAGATAGAGAAAGAGACGGGGAGAGACAGAGAAAAGGGTAGGGGGAAAATTTCCAGACGCTTTTAGTCCCCATCCTTCCGCGGTCAAGCCATTTGTCTCCTCGCTGGTACCGCGTTTTCGTTTCCCACCAGAGCTCGGGTAAGGCCCGCTCGAGAATCTCTGTTTGTTTTGCCTTGCGAAAACTTGCGCGTGGCGGAACATCATCAATCTAGATTTTTCCCGTCCTGCAATTCTCAAACCGTACATTCTTCGAAGTTTTTTTCTCTCTCTCTCTATAGGAAGAATGCCTCTGATGATTTAAAAACAAACGATGCGAAGTGCGTTTACCCTAGAATAAAGGCGTAGATTATACTTCAAAGAGTGATGGAGAGAGACAGAGAATGAGAGGGGGAGGGGGAATTCGTAAAAGGAGCGACCAAAGTGGGCTGAAGATATGAGGATGAGCAACAAAGAAAGTTTGAGACAGATTTATGACGAGAAGACGCATTGTGCCATTAGTTTGAATCACGATCTTCTTTTAAATTTTTTCGTTGTTTTGAAATGTCTACTCAAGTTAGGTTTGACGTATAAGCTATACATGTAGGTATTTTACATAGTAGAGGGTTCGTCTTAAACAAAGGGGAAAGAGAGGGAGAGAGAAAAAAACTTAAACACTAGAGGGAACAAAGTTTTAACCACCCCCCCCCCCGCCATGACAACAATTATGGTATATTTTACAATTATCGTCATTTGCTCAAGTTCCAACATGCTATAATATTTTTGTTCCATGCTCAATGTCTCATTATTATTATCATTATTATATCATTCTGATATTATTATATCATTCTGATTAACGTAAGATAAGAATCTTGTTAATTTTTGTACTGCTTCCCGTCGTGTATTAATCACACAATCGCACAAGTTATTAGATAAAGAGATAAATTATACATTATATTTGTAACGCGCTTAATACAATGTTTCTAGGCTGTTAATAAGGGGAAGAGAAAAATGAAAGGAAAGGGAAAATGCGAGATAACGAGAAACACTAAAGATCCTGAATTACACGTAGCTACAGAAGAATATCAAGCATGTATCTGTAAATTCTTAACATTTCGCAAAATATCGTTAACGTTCGATGCCAGGTGATGTTGTATAGTCTATAATCAATATGATATTATGCCTGAGCCGTAAAACGGCGTCCGTGGTGAATGCATAACAGACCAGGCAGTGGACTATGTCGTGATACGTTCATCCTATTGGCACTGAAGTCTCCCTTCGTTTTGAATCGCCAGCCTCGGAGTGAAATTCAGCTATTCCCTCCGGAAACGTTGGAAACTCTGGACCCTGTCTTCCGTCAAATGAAATAGCCCGATGCGTTCTTGTGTCATAAATCAATATGCAATTAGGACGAGTGCACTGTGCAATGCGGGTGGCCCCGTTGAATGCTGCGCGAAGTTGCCTTCTTCGGAGGGACTGTCTTGAATGTGGTTTGGTCAAGTGCATGTCGCTTTCCCAAGCTTTTGCATTGTATTTAAAGTGATTATTTCTTCTCTAGAGCACTTAGCTTTCACTAAATTTCATCTCCTTACCGTCCAGTTTTAGAAGTACATTTTATATTCTGTTCTTGCTTGTCACCTTTCTACCGTCCTTAACTAGCCTTTATATCCATAATTCCACCTGGCCTATCCTCATGTAGAACGATAGAAAGAGATAGAATGTTGGAGGGAGAGGGGAGGGGGCACTGACAGACAGACAAACAGACAGAGGGGAGAGACACACATACATACACACACAAAAGTAAACTTAGAAGCATGCACTAACAGACAATAAGAATTATTCGACATCTTCATTAGACAAGTTGACTTTACCTCTCTCGGTCTGTGCTCCTTTGTTCTTTTGTTTCTAATGTTCTTTCACTTTTGTTTTGTTTTATGTTTTTGTTCTTGCTGTTGTTGTTCAGATAGACCAAAAAGATTGAACCCTCAGTTCTTCGCAGAAGTCGGTATGAGGGAAAGAAATATCAGTCATTCGGGAGAGAGTGGTGAGCGCCCCCTACCGTTGCGGTTTCAATTTTCCATGCTGGGCGAGCAGCGGGTCTATTTGTTTAAATTACTGCGGGATTGCGGGCATATCGGTTATGGTTGATTTCAGTTATTGTGTCTATTTTTCTTTTAGTCGTCTATGCACCCCCTCCGTGTCACGTGACGAGAAACAGGACTGACCATGACACTGTACCTCTATATTGTCACACTCCTGCTCATGTATGATAAAAACGATTATAAGGATACGATTTGCGACACACTCAGAAAGCGCCACCACGCGAGCTGGCGGAACACTCAGCAAGCAAAACTGTTTGATTGAGATATTGAATAGAGGAGTAAGACAAACCATTACTATCGGACGAAACTCTTTCTGAATAAAAAAAAAAGGTAAAGACAACACAGTTCCTTTAACATGAACAGCGATAGCAATGAAAAAAATACGCTGAAAGGTAAACGATGGCTCAGCTTCGGCTAGCATCAAAGCCCATAGGTGGGCTGTAACGAAATCTGGGTGTGCCGGTCTTTATTCGACTCTCCAACACTCCCAAAACTATTAACTTTCCCCTACACAGTGTAGTTGCAGTTTCATATCTTCCCTTTCTCATTTTTACTCCTCAGAAAATAAAAAATAAAGGAAGAAAAAACAACACTGTGTAAACTTCACGAATGTCCGCCTTTCCCAAGTGATTCGAGAACAATTTGTTGTCACTCCAGTTGGTACTCCAGACTACTTAACAATCGTTTATCTAAGGTGAAATATGCGATTGTTCGACCCATTTCTGTTGTTGTTACCTGCATGGCCACTTCAGAAATCTCTGTTTTGTCTTGTGTGTGTGTGTGTGTGTGTGTGTGTGTGTGTGTTTCGCTCTTCTCTGTCTTCCGCTGCTTGCCTATAGATGGGACCCTATATACCTGTCAATGTATTACTATCGTATTTTATCTTACTATGCTTTATTTCATCTGTATTATCTTCCTACTTCTATCCCAACATGTGGCAGAGATCTCAATTGTCTATTTCATTCTTATATGCCTTTCTATTTCATCCTCAAATATCTATAGATATAGATATCTTCTTTACATCATCTAACTATATTACTGTATCTTTCGATATTAGATTGACGTTTATTTTTTGTTCTATAAATGTCATCCATTTACATATTCATCTCAATGTATTTACCTGCATATACATCTTTCTATCTATCCTTTCTATCTATCTATCTATCTATCTATCTATCTATCTATCTATCTATCTATCTATCTATCTATCTATCTATCTATCTATCGATCGATCGATTCTTCTCTTTTTTATTTTTTTTCTCTTCCGTAATCCGCCTTTTCGCCGTACATTCTATTGATGTATAGAAAAGAAAGTTGGCTGGAAAAAAAAAATCTTACGAACTGGTACAGGAAGGTCTTTTGGAATATCTTTGGTATCTGTATGATCCTCAACAAAAAACAAAAAAAGACAGATTAGGTACAAAAAAAAACCTACAATTATACAGAAGAGAACGTGAAAAGACCATGTAAACCATGCTATATATTACACGTTTATGATAATGACATTTTGTCAACTATTTCATTGTCTTGTGAGTGTGTCTGTTTGTGTGCGTTTGTCTGTGCGTGTGTGTGTAGAGGGGGTCAAAGATGAGAGACAGGGAGAGAGAAAGAAAGAGAGGGAGAGAAGAAGCACAAATATTTCTTCTGACTCAAGACTCCTCCTAAACTCAAGACAGTAGAGGTTCAGGAAGGTGGAAAGTACACACACGCACGCACGCACACACACACACACACACACACTTTTTTTCCTAGATATTTATTGATTTCATTCAAATCATTCATAAATCAACTCATTCTGGGTGTAACATGAACAAAAATCAGTACAAATGCAATTCAAAACACAAACCAAGCCATTTGTCAATTTATACTGCAAATAATCTCTCTTCAACATAAATAACTCGATTATAAAGTCAACCCTACTATATTTCTTCACGAGAAAGTTTTGACATGTACCAAAACCTATATCCCTTGAATATATTGAATCATGTAACTCCTTCTCACTTACAAAGGCATATACATAAGCAAAACAAATACATTATACAAATCTACAATGAAATCATTCATAAGAAAAAAAAAAACACACACACACAAACACACACACACACACACGAGAAATGGAAGCTGTTGAGCGTGAGAATGACTATTACGTGATAGAGAACAAAATAATCTGAGTCAGTAGGAATGACATGGTGAGAGTAATTACACACCCAGCGGGATTAGCGTGAGAAAAGTTGGGGAAAGCTACTGAGCAGGGGTACTCAAAATAGCCCTTGCGGATTTGATGCCATAAGAGTCGAAAAGAGAACTGTTGGAGCACCTCCCCCTCTCAACCCTTTTGCCACTGTATTAAAATCATAGGGTCCAATTCTGTGCATTCACATCTACTATTTGAATACAAAAAGCTTATTGTATCGTGTCATCCCATCAATTATATCTCCTCCAAAGTGGTAATATTTCGATATTAGACAGATGGTTTGTATTAAGATTTTTTTTTTTTTTTTAATCACAGGTATAGCATTTTGTTTCGCTAATAACTTTTATGTAGCTCACGCTGTTGCAACCAGATCTGACGGTATAGTGCTGATACGCAGCAGTAAAAGTAATACAACTGGAATGCACTGGTCAAAACAGGGTAGAAAAAACAGTATGGGACAGAGCGTGTTAGAGGAACAATGGGATTATGGGATTGTGTGGAAATATCATTTCTAAAGTATATAGGTGAGGCCAATATCAGAAATCGACTGTTGTGACACTCGTAAAGATGTTCACATCTTTACAACAGTCTTCACGAATTAATGGTATACAGTCATGTGACAGTTCAACAAGTTGTGGCTGATGGTTCTGATCACGAATGAGGGACAACAGAGGAAGAATGGGAGAGGGGACAGAGGATGAGATGGAAATTGGAAGAAGAATGGACAGGGTAGAGAGATGAATCGTACAACGCAGGAAAGGACGTAGAGCGCTCTAGTAATCGGTGGGGAAAGGAGGGGGGGGGGGGTATGATGCAGATATAAACCACTACTGAGAATAGCTTTCAACTGTCAAGCCGTTGGGGACAGGTCACAATCTAGCCATCTCATCTTAATCAAGGTCAAAGGTCGCCAAGGTCACGCAGCAACGTCGACACGGGTCGTTCCAGTTTGACACGACTCGAGGTCAATGACCTTTCAATCAGCAATGCGTTGCTGGAATCGTTCAAACTTGGCCACAAACTCAAGTTGAGACTCCACCCCAACCCCCTCCTTCTCTTCTCTGCTCTCGATGGTTATCTGTGCGATATGTGTTGATATGTTTACTGCCGACTGACTGACACCGAACCATTTCATGGCCCTGTCCAACTCCAATTCACCCCACTGGCATCAATATCAAGGTGAAATGTCGTTTGGTTTGTTTTAGATTTAACGCCGCGATAAGTGATGTCAGTCCGTTTGATTATTGACGCTGATTTTTGACACTGACATTGATGTAGTGCTTTTCTCGTATTCCCGGCTCACCTCTAGATTCCTGCCATTACCTCGATACGTCTGATATTTTATTCTCGTGAGATATGTCTCTCAATCAATCTCGTCACCTTCGGCATTCCATCATTCTAGACTCTTGAATTCATTTTCAAGTTTATTCTCTATATCTGTCCATGTATTGGATGTTTGCTATACATTCGTTCTGTGAGTAATCCGCTATTCCCTCCATTGTGTCGTCACAAGCTACTGGAGCGATGTGATTTGACTCTGTGATATTGCAATAGAGCATGTGTGTTAGCATACACACAAAAAAAAACAACAACCAACCAACCAACCAACCAACCAACCAAACAAACAAACAAACAAACAAACAAACAAACAAACAAACAAGCAAATAAACAAATAAACAAACAAACTATATGCGTGTGTGTGCTTGTGTTACATCTTGCGATTCTCGTTCAGATGAGAGTCTTGACGGCAGGCTAGTAACAAGGACGCCATCCCCGGTATAACACACCCTTGTTTGTCGTTTCGGCTTTCACACTCTTGTAAATGATAATGTGCCACATTATAACCCTGAAATAAGTTTACCAGTTTTACCAGTTTCAAGTCCATGTTAAGTATTCACATGTTAGTATTGTTCTAAATGCTTGGAACGCTTCTTTTCTTTTCCTCGAGATATACATTACTTTTTTTCGATGCGTCTAGTCACTGGGTAGAGTGCCGAGCGTAAACTGAGAACAGATGATGGTTTTATTGTGATTTCTGCTATCATAACGTTTGCTTGTATAATAACGTCGAATATTCCATGATTTCTTCGTAATTCTTGAATTAACGTGACATTTTTTCCAGCATGCCTCCAAATCCATCAGTCAAATTACAAAAGATGTAACGTGTATAGAGTCTGACATCAGCTCATCTGCGAGCGTGGAGTTGTGGAGGCCAACACAACGGTGCACATTGCAGTGAGGCTGCTGGGTGCTGCTAATCTATTTGGTTTACGAATTCCTCTGATGAAATACAGCCACATGACTGAATAAGATTGATGGCAATCCAGACTGATAAATCACGCATGAACCAAACAATATATGCTATAAGGTACCTCTATGGATGGGATCATTTATGTTGCCTCGCATGTATCAAGATATCAAACAGACATGTGATTACCTATACCGATATCATATTTGAATTTCAACAGAGTGTGAAATAAATACATCGAGGTGGATATTATGATTCTTTTTCTTTTAAACATGGAAGTCGAGAAAATAAAGAACTGATTCTTTCGACAGCCACTTCTCTTGGGCCTATAGAACTCACAGGGGAAAAGACAAGGGTAGCATGAAAAATAACTACGGTGCGTAACAATGAAGTAGCAAGTACATTTCCTTGGTTCACAGCCGAGTGGTCGTTACGCTAAAGGAGATATCACTCAACAACATCGCGACAACTTCTTTGCTTTTCAGTCGTATATGGCACCCCATTGAGGTGAAGTAAGTTGCCCATGTATAGTTTCTACATTAGGCTAGAAAAGAAGAAGGTAGAGAGAGAGGTTTCTGATGACAAAAATAAAACAACAGAGGTGTTCCAGCAATATGTGCAAAACCCAGATATCCTTCCCTTGAAGTCGGTGTAAAAGGGAAAGGTTTAGTACGTACTTGTGGTGTAGACATAAAGTCTCGAATGTCAAGGGTACTTCGTTCACAGTGCAGCAAAACACCAAACAAACAAAACAAAACAAAACAAAATAATTTGTTCATGGTAAATGTACATCATCTTTGAGAAAGCAGGTCTGTACCTAAACATCTTACATGTCTTAATTCAACGATGGAACGTTGTTGATATTTTTGCCTGGTGCAATTTTGCGGAAACCCGCTTGGCCTTTAAGGGGGGGGGGGGGTGGGGCTGATTCTTCTAGTGCAAGCTGGACTGCATTAGCGAGGCTAACATTCTTCTGACATTCATGTTTACACGACTCTGTTATTGATACGTTCTCATGGCTTGATTTGTTTGACGCGGGAGGGTCATTTCTGTCGCTCGAAGCGAGATTGGACATCAGTTTTCACGGCTCCACCACTCCTACTTCCTACCCCAACCCAACCAGCCCTCTCCTCTTTCCTCTCCTCCTCCCCCTCCCTCTCTATCTTCCCTCCTCTCTCTTCATTTCACTCATACCCCTTGATATTGTCCTTACAGTATTTCTGTTTACATAAGTAACAAAAGCATCTTCTGTATTACACTCAAGTGATAGTACTCCACCCCTTTTCAACGTTCCTCTTTTTTCTTTGTCTTTTTTCATTCTCGACTCTTTTGGATGTTGTTGATGTTAAGCAGAGGTGATAAGTGCTTGCAGGAGATAGATATCTGAAGAATGTCATCCATGTGAGCGCATCACAACGATTGTCGTTGCGTTGTGGGTGATATTGGAAGAGGAGACTTGACGTTGTTTGCCATCCCCCTCCCACTTCTCCCACCCCCTACCCTCCCTGAGTTCTGCGATGACGGAGGACTCATTGAGTCAACAGTCAGCGTCTTCGCCAGTTTTGTTGCGAAAAATACTGATGGCGGAGACACATTGGAGACAAAAATCAAGGAGTTACGGGACGAGCTAGTACCTACTTACAATTTCGTTTCTAAAAACTTTTAGCCAGGATGTCCTTATGCGCCGCGGAAGATTGAATGGCGTTGGCTTTGAGTAGCACTGCAGTGACCAATGCGTCCGGTTCGTGCACAAGTTCAGTGGTATATTTTGTGTGTGGTGAGGTGACCTTACATACATACACACAATTATGATGTCAATGAAAATGTCGTGCTCATGCAAGCTAAGAACGCTAAAGTGAGTCTGCTCACTTGTTTAACTAAACTTATGTTTCGTTGTTTACTTCATCAATCCTCTTGGGTAATAGAGAATCTAAAGTGCGATCAGATAATGCCTAACGACCAACTTGAAAGGAACGCACCCACTTCAACACAAAAGCATAATAACAGATTTGTTATTTTGTATATTGCACTAATAGGCCTACATAGGCACAAAAAAACAAGCACACACGATCATACGTAAGCACACGGAACGCACGTACACAAGGGATTCTTTTCGCCATGTGGTATCATATTTTTCTCAAACACTTTGAAGGTTTCCCCACTCACTGGATTTATGCAACGTATAAATACTCGGAGAACTCCACACAATCGTGACAATAACAGTAATACAGCTTCCTTCTGATTTCCTTCGTTCTATAGTTTTCACGAGTTTAATATTGTGGGCATGGGTGAGAGAGAACGCAATATATTACACAGGTCTGTTGGCTGCATGGCATATGGTACCAATGGTATTGTAATACTGCAAGACTAATAAATTTATTGCAATACATAATGAGGACTAGATAGATGGTTCATATCACTTTTTGAGTGAGTCTTCTTCATCTAGTACCCTTGAAGTACTAGGTGCTTGAAGTGTCATTTTTTTCCTCTTCATTTTGAAAAACAAAAAACAAAACCAAACACTTGTGCTCGCTTCATTCCTTCCAGAGCACAAAAGTTGATAAATTTAATACATATCAGAATGTAACCAATACAGTCAGTCTAAATGCTAAGGTAATGTAAAAGAGAACTGCAATCCATACAAATAGGGGGACAGATTTAAATAGGGAAACATGGGTTAAAGTGGCGAAACCAAAATAGAAAAACCGCTTTAACCGAGAATAACTGTTCCGCATGCCCACTGCGAAAAGCAAGGTCTTTTGGTTTTTGCGGACTGGCTCCGTATGTGACCACTCTGCGGCGTGTTTCAAGCCGAGGCAAAGCACAGCACTCTCGGAATGCCAGCAAGCTATCAAAACAGTTGCATCGCTTGTGAAAAATTGAAATTTTCCGTCATAGCTGACCAAACCAATTTACGTCCCTCCACACAAGGTTGTTTTGTCTGTTTTCCCCGTCCCTGTGCCTGAAATGTAAAACAAGTACATGGACTACCAAACTCGGGGCGGTGCTTTAACGTTTAAGAAATTTGAATAACAAAAACCATCAAAACTTTCCAAGTCATTTATCGACTTGTCCTGTGCAGAATTCCATGCCATATACTACGTTTGTTTGCTTGTTTGTTTGCTTGTTTGTTTGTTTGTTTGTTTTTGTTTTGTTTTGTTTTGTTAAGGACGTGACCAAATGAGGGTTGCACCACTATTAATTTTTGAGGTTTTAAGGTTTTTCTTTATCGTATAGAATTTGCTCAGATATACGACTGATCCTTTGATTCAATTCCATAAAAGTCATCGACAACCGCGTCTTGTAAGGCTCATGTTGTGTGAATAGAACGCTAACGATATATTTAAGTCTGATTCATGTCGAGAGGCAACTTTAAAGTGCAACAAACGGCAGCAGCGGCAGCGCCACAACGGTAAGACGAAGAGTTCACAATGTACACAGCTGTCTCGCGCATGTGCAGAACACTTTTTTTTTTTTTTTTTGCCTAAATATTAAGCGTCGTCTTAGCGTTCGCGTCGCAGATCAAAAGCTCGCTTATGACGGCGGCAAAACGCGAGTCATCTGCAAGAGCGAAAAGTACTTTTATCCAAACAATTTTACAGAGGGCTCTGCAAATTTGACTGTGGCAGCGCCCTCGCCGATGAGCAGTCGCGCCAAGTATAATGCTTCAGTTGCTTAGAAGTTTCTCAGTTCCAATGAAGCATGGCATCGACGTTCATTTTTGTTCTTGCTTTAGAACTTGATTGCTTTTGGATGAAGAGTCGAACCTGACTTTGGTATTGTTATGGTGCATGCCTTCAAAACTTCCTTTCATTTTCTTTTTTCTTCAAGATGTCTGTCACATTAACAAAGTCTGTATAGCATAAAAACACATGTCGGATTTGCTCAACCTCTACCATCCTCCATCATCTTTAGTACGCAAGTACACTTATTTATGCTGTTATGATGATGATAATCTTCAAAGATTTGAACTCAAACACCCTACTTTTTGTCTCATTCTCTCTGTTGCAGTCAATATAAACGATTGAGTTGTACTGCTTTTAAATGTAATGTGAAAACGTTCCGTGAACTCTGCGTCACCAGTATGCCAGCATACACATTATTAGGACCGTACTGCTGTTATGATGATGGCGATGATGATGATGATTACGATTGTTAACATTTTTATCATTATCACCATTATTATTAACATCACAGTTTTTAAAAGTGAGGGGACACAGTTGGCACTTTGGATGACAGTTAATATGTGTCCCAAAAAGGATGAAAAAAAAAAAACAGAAAAGAGAAGGGCTAAACAGTTTCTGGTGCCACTTCCGGAATTAACAGGCTGACAAAAAAAAAAAAAGTGGGTTTAAAATCAACATTTTCGGGTGTTTTCTGTTGCCACTTCCGGCCAGCAAAGAAAGAAAGAAAGGGGAAAAAAGGTCTTCACACTTTCACACTTCTGGATGCCATTTCTCTACCAAAATCGGCTGACAAGCTTCACAGTGTTTGATGCCACTCCTCTCACAGCATCGGCTGCTGACAAGCAAAATAAACAACAAAAAAGTCAAATCCTATATTTTCTTCATAAAAAGGGGCCCAAGCACCAAGTGGTAAGGCCGTGGTAAGACCCTTTTGTATCATGCGAAAAACTGCATGGGGGGGGGGGGGGTCCTCTGGCACCCCGGTTGCACCGGCCCTGTATCATCATCATCATCATCATCATCAATATTCTCATTGTTATCGTTATTACCATCACTACTACAAATTTTAATGTTATTATCATCATCATCATTACTACGTCATTATCATTATTGTTACGACGACTACTACTACTACTACCACTTTTACGCTCGGTTTTAAATCTTTAGTACATGATTGTAATGAACGACAACTTGACAGTGAGTTTTAAGATGACTGTCAGGACTGTGGCAATTTTACAAAGATAAAGTGATGATGGGGTATCCAATGGATGGTCTACGCCTACTGTCAATTAAGGATGTCATTCGACTTGTGCGGTAGGATAGACGTTAATTGCCCTTGACAGTGATCGTTCGCCAGCGACGAAGAACCTATAACAAAAGAGACAATTAAAACAAAGAATCAACGCGATCGCGTTGCCTTTCCAGCGTATACGACCAATTAACGATGTTCATCAACCATGTGTGCGCAATGTTAGGAAAAGAACAAAGAAGAAATGAAAATGAAAGAAATGTGTCTCAACTCTTTCCTTCGTCTTTTGCTTTCTCCAACTCTGCAGGCATTGGCGATCCCGCCGACCCCCTGGGACCTCACGGACACCACCCTGGTCTCGACGGCGACATGTACTCGCAGCAGGCGGCTCCGCCCCGCACCAAACGGATGCGGACGTCGTTCAAGCACCACCAGCTGAGGACGATGAAGTCGTACTTCGCCATGAACCATAACCCGGACGCCAAAGACCTCAAACAGCTAGCACACAAGACGGGTCTCACCAAACGGGTGCTACAGGTAATTCATGATATTAATAATGACAGTAATGATGATAGTGGTGATAACGATTTAAAAGTTGACGCGGATGAATGATGATTAATAATTGTTACAATGATGTCGCCAATGATTGCTAAAGATATAACTTAAAATAACAGTCACATTCACATTGTGGAACGATCTACTTCGGTTCGTCCGCATTTCCCCATCCCTTGATGTCTTCAAGAAGAATCTTAAGACTTTCCTTTTTGATGCTAATCTGTGACTGAATTTTGTTGTGAAGTGCTGTGAAACCAGTCATTTACTGTGTAAGGGCGCTACATGCTATATAAATGATTCGATTGTATCATTTATCATTCAAATTCAATGTCATTTTTCACCTAATGCTCAAGTTAAAAGAACAAAACAGCGAGAAGCGTTCGCCAAAAAGAATGTCAGTTGAGTGTTGAGGTTAACAGGAAAAAAAAGAATGCATGCTACTGATGGCTTATTTTAAACATATAAAAAGTAGACATTGCTTTATTTGATAATTCATAGGTATACAATAACAGTTGGCAAAACATAAAGAAACAAATTTGGCATGTTAAAAGTCTGAGAGACCTACCAAACTTTGCACCTGCAAAAGGAGACAATCTACCTTATGCAAGTGTTATGGTTGATTATGCATTTCTCTGAGGGGTTTTTACTATGTTGTGACATTAACGATTTATGACTTTGTATTATTCAACAAGAAGTGATGTACATATATATTCTATTTTTGCGGAAATAAAATCAATCAATCAATCAATCAATCCATCCATCCATCCATCCATCCATCAATCGATCAATCAATCAATCAATCAATCAACGATACTAAAAGCCAAACATAGTATTAATCTGAGGGCAATGATGACAAGGAAAATTAAAAACAAATGATTACAATCAAGTCCAGTGATGGTGGAAAGTGTTACTGTGTATGTATAAAATAACGACACTGAAAAGAACTTGTGACCACTGCAAATGGGATGCGTAACGTCTCCCAAGGAGCATCAAGGAAACTTGGATGAGATTGTGTCAGTTTGTCTTCCATGTTTAGTCAAACTAATTTACTCTAGTCTATTCTAACACCTAATAATTCATGATAAAAGTCGTACATCTAAACCATCTCATGACGCTAATACACGACATTCCAGTCCATTTTGCTTTGTTTTTTTAATGTACATAATTATCTCTACTATTTAAATGCCTCCGAGATCATCGTTAGTGTTTGCAACATCTGATTGTTATGTCGACGGCTGCCTTTACCGTGTACAGGTGTGGTTTCAGAATGCTCGTGCGAAATACCGACGGACAGTGACGAAGAAAGATGACGACAAGTCGGACAAGAATGCCTCCAACGGCTCCGAGGATCAGTCGGCGTCATCCCCGCCGGCCGACGAGCACGACAACAGCAGCAACAGCAGCAGCGGAGGCGGCGCAGGTGGTGGTGGCGGCGGCGGAGGGCACGGTTGCCTCATCCAGCCCGACACGCCGTCCTCGCACGATCCGGCCGCCGACACCAGCTACGATGAGGAGCACATGCTCGTCGATGACATGGCGACATACAGCGAGTTGAAGACGGCCTCCCCAGCGCTCGCCGACGAGGTATCAACGATTGCGTCAATGCCGATGTCGGCGCGGAGCGACCTGACCACCGCCACTACTGTCCACGCGGCCAGCGACCTATTACGAGCCGGCCTCCAGTACCGCGGCGTTGGTGGAACCACATCGCATATGAGTAGTGGAGGGCTTATCATGTCCAGCGGTTTTGTTGAAATCTTCAATAAATGATGAATAATCAATGTAAACCTAAATACATGTCGTGAATTGCCATATCTATAAGCTCAGCAGACTACCTTCTAATGCCGCCCATATTATTGTGTAATCACACCGAGCGTCGTTAAGCCACCTCGTCCCGTTAAATCACAATGCAACACAAATTGCAAAATCTAGCTATACAACATTAACAGCGCAAATTAGTATTCCTTGTTTTCAATCAAATTAATGCAGACTTGCGATTGATCGCCAAGTTTTCGTTAATGTTTGTGCACGCGTCATCAATGTGAGAACTGATCCTGTACATTTCAAACGAAGGATGAACCAATGATAATATCTTATCGTTCTCCTGGCAGAAGATAGGCATCCTTCTTATCTCAGAGTAAATTATTTGTACATATTTATAGACATGACATTATTGACGTCATGAATATAAGACAGTACATAATCTGCCAAATACTGTGGAAACGCTTACCACTTCTTCCAACCTTATACTACCTGCGACTTGAGTAAGGTGAAACATTTTTTTTTTTTTAATCACAACGCCTCACACTGTGGAAACCTATTCCAAATTTTACGTAAAGTTTCTGAAGAGATGGTATCCAGTTTGCGTTATCTCACCTAAAGATCTATACATTGTATTGTACACTGTTAGATTTCATTACTACGCGTTGTCTTTGTTCGATAAAACGTGCAGCATTCACTTTTAAGGGGTTAACAATTGATTAAACAGAACATAATTTTCAATGTTATTTTTAATGATGTTCAAAAAGTTCTTAGACTTCAACAGTCGAACTTGGCATCAGTTAGGCGAGCATTAGCTTATGTCAAAGCAAATTACACCTTGTCTTCATAATTGTAACTTCTTAAGGCAAAAATTGTCGATGTCAAATGGTACTGATTTCGAAAGTTTTCCATGTAAATCCTATGTACTAATTATAAAAATCTGGTGTTTTGTGAAATGTGAAATGACGAATTAGCAGAGGAGATTCGAATAATCCTCATCACGTTGTTTGAAAGAGCATACACGTTCAAAATTTCATAAAACTAAGTTCACGTTAGAATAATTTGAAATATAAGTTACAGTAATCGTCTGGAAGACTTAGTAAGCATTAAACAAAATGGAAGAGCGATGAGCGCTTTTCATTTTTCATTTTGGCTCATCACATTTTTCGTTTGACGAATGATCGTGGAACAAATAGCGGATGATGTTGTTTCTCATTCTCTCAATCAGCTAAAAACAAAACAAAAAAAAAAACAGCCCTGTTGTGTACTTTGTTTTCATCACATAGTGTCACCTTGAGAAAAGTTGAAGGATCATCTTTGATGTACAAAGTGTACTAGTTTTCGCCCTAGGACCTTGATATAACAGTACAATGTACATACAAAACTTCGTGTGTTGTTTTTTTTCCTTTTTATATTCTTGTCGTTCTTTGAAAGCTGCAGAGGTTGAATAATAATGAAGTACCGGTTTTGTTATCTTAAGGAGGAAGCAGAATCTCTGCTTTTCTGTTGCAGCTACTTCGCGAAGGAGATTACAGTTAGGAATGACTAGGAATCTATGGTCATCCACTTCCACAAAATATTGAATTCAGAATGTGGTGTATTCAACAACAAACAAACGCGTTAGATTCAGGTATTAAAAGCATCCTTATCACAAGACAATCCATGGATAAAGAGAATTAATCTACAAGAGCCCTTTCACATTGTAAAACAATTTAAGGACGTTCATTAATAACTTGATTTTCTCTTTGAAGATTTACTTGAGAAAAGATTCTCGTGTTTCTGTGTGTGCAAAGTAAGTGAGAGGTAAGTAGTTGCATGACAGGGGGTGTTTCACAAAGCATGTAAAAGTTAAAATCAACTAAATTATGGTACGTCATTGATTTCCCTGTTCTGCTTCATTTTTTTTTTTCAGAATCCTTTTCAGATTGACATCCAAATTAAGAGAAAAATTCTTTTGTCCCTAATTTTGTTTTGTGTATCAATGGCTGCATGTTCAAGTCTCAAAATTTTCCTTTTTAGTTGAAAGTTAGAACATTTTTGAAGACGCACACAATATACCATTATTTCAAGTTGATCGTAACTTTTAGGATTGAAACTTAGATTCTTTGTGAAACAACCCCCCCCCCCCCCCGTTCAGAACTAATTACACCTGGCTGTTGTCACAGTAACTGCAGTCACTGCGGCTCGAAGTTGCATAATCTCTTCACAAAACTTGCCCCAGCATGAATACTTTAAGATCCAGATGTTGAATAATTTCCTAAGAGATATCAAGAAACGTCAAAATTTCTCGAAGTTCATTTCAAACAACATCCTGTCCTTGATGAAAGTCAGCGTGGGTTGATTTCAGAAGAAAAGTAAAGTTAATGAAGTGGGAAAACTTACATCGTGATTCGCTACCATTGAATAACAGTCTTTGCCAGCCCTTGCTGCAAACGTTGGGCTAAAGTACTATGAAACAGTAGTTTAAGCACTATGTGACAGTGTTAGAGTCCTTGTATGTGGCTTCTTTATGTCAAAGATACCCTTATCTGTAGACTATTAAATGTCATTACTTTTCACATACTTCGATCAGAGTTTCGCAGATCCCTTGCTCCGATTTGATTCCAAACAACATTCTCTCCTTGACTGCTTGACAAAAGTCTGTGTGGGTTGATTTCGTAAGTACTGGAGTGGGATAACTTATGCCCCAGTCACATAGACATCCCGGATCACCCCGGACCACCCCGGATCTGATCCGGGGAGAGATCCGTGTTGACGCCGGGAGGCCAACACGGCAACTTTTGGAGGTCAAAAACATCCGGCGTCATCCGGGGATTGCCGTGTTGGCAGAGCAATCCGGGGTGGTCCGTGTGGCTGCCGTTTAGCTGCCGTGTTGATCCGTGTAGATGCCGTGTTTGTCCGTGTAGACGCCGCGCTCTTCCAGCCTTATCCGTGTAGATGCCGTGTTGATACCATGTGTACAGTCATACGAAAATCCCGGATCTCCCCGGACGTCCCCGGATCTCCCCGGATCACCGTGTAGATCCTTGAGCATCCGTGTTTATATGTGACTGGGGCATTACATCGTGATTCGCTCTGAACAATAATAATCCTTGCCTTGCTGCAAACGGTTGGGATAAAAATAAAAGGCAAGTGTTATAAAAAAGCAGATTACTTATTATATATATATATATGAGTCCCTGTACTTGTCTTTTTATGGTAAAAATACCCTTGTATGTATAGTATTAATGTCTTATGTATTTATTTATGGCTCTTTGCAATTTGCGTATAGGAGAGTGGGTTAAAATGAAGCAAGAAGTAATGTGACTGTTTGTCTTATTTAATGTGTTGTATAAAAACCATGGCACACAAAAACTTTTTGTACAAAGGTGTAATTGTCTATTCCACAATGATGTCAGTGCTACGATGCCAGCTCTAGAGAAGATATTTGAATTTTATGGAATGAATTGTCACAATTAAATGTTGCTTCAGATTTGAAGTATAATGTGTCGTAAATCTGTGTCGCCTCTAGTAAATCTTGTTGAATATTGTTTGTTGTGTGCAGCCACATGTTACAATACACAGAAAAGAAAAGAAGGAAATGTAAAACACACCACTCTCTTCCTTTAACGAGTTCACTTTCAGGGCGGTGAGTTGGCTCAGTCGGTAGCGCGTCTGCCTCACGATCACGCGGCCCGGGTTCGAACCCGAGTCTGGACTGAGCAATGTTGTGTGTAAACATAGGGTTGCACGTCACGAGACCGACACCCACGAGTCATACAGCCCACAAGTCATACAGTTCACAAGTCATACAGCCGACGAGTCATACAGCTCACAAGTCATACAGCCCACCAGTTATACAGCCCACGAGTTCGACACTGAGTGAATTAAGCCCATGAGTTCGACATCAAATAAAATAAGCCCACGAGTCATACAGCCCATGAGTTCGACATTACTCACAAAAGGCTCACGGGACCGACAAAAGAAAAAGGGCATGAGATGTTTCAACATTACTTTCGAAAGTGCCAAAACACCCTCGTTTCCCTATCTGCAAGGCCCAAATGATGTGGACATTCAAATCAACCAACTAGAAAAATATCCAGGTATGAAATGAAGTTAACTACAAGAAACTTATTCATAAAATGGTCAATGTTGTAGTGCACACCTGCTTTACATGATATGGGGGGGGGGGGGACTAGTCATCTGCAAATGTGTTGAAATAATAAAAAAAAATACAGAAAATAATGTAATCGTTAACAAGGCAGCGTTAAGAATTTGGAAAAAGAAGATGCATCCATGAATGTAACTTTTCTATCATGAAAAATGTACTGTTTTGAGAAGAACAATTTTACAAACACAAGCTACTGAAATCGAGGTGAATCGCTGCGATAAAAAAAACCCCACTAAGACAAAACGTTTTTATCCGTTGAATTTCATATATTAAAGTTAAAGAGAAAATTACAAATTGAACTCTAAGCAGGCAGATAGGATATGCTAATAAGGCCTACTTAACTTGTGAAGCGAGAAAAAAAAAAGGCGACAAAAAGTAGAAGTAAAGTCTAAGTAGAAATCAAGAAGCCTATCAAATATAGCATGATGGCATCAAAAAGTAAACCATTCATTGTTCTTGTTCTCTATCACTTTTTCATTATTTTTTTTTTTTTTGGGGGGGGGGGGGGAGGAGGTCCTATGAAGAGGACAATTCTATAACAAGAAAAAATGGTAACAATGTCGCTCCCCGTAGCGTGACTGCCCCCTAAAAGACACACGTGTAGAAATACATACTTAATGTCGTGGATATGTAGATGGTGCTGTTGTTAGTTAGTAATAATCTCTCGCTCGACAGCGTAACGAAATTGCACCCGCCAGTATGTAATTTTCCTCTTAATGGAACACCCTGTACAGGAACATATTTGTAATTGACATGTAGTTGGCTGTTAATCCTGTCGGTCTCGTGACCCTTCTTTGCCTGGTGTCGGTCTCGTGGGCTTTCTTTGCCTAGTGTCGGTCTCGTCGGCCTTCTTCGTCTAGTGTGGGTCTCGTGGGCTTTCTTTGCCTAGTGTCGGTCTCGTGAGCCTTCTTTGCCTAGTGTCGGTCTCGTGGGCTTACGTTGCCTAGTGTCGGTCTCGTGGGCTTTCTTTGCTTAGTGTCGGTGTCGTGAGCCTTTTGTGCCTAGTGTCGAACTCATGGGCTGTATGACTCGTGAGCCGTATAACTCATGGGCTGTATGACTCATGGACCTATTTTTGATGTCGGTCTCGTGGACCGTATGACTCGTGGGTGTCAGTCTCGTGGGATGACCCCTAAAAATACCGTCCCCTAAAAATACCGTCCCCTCTATCAAGAGGCAAAACACTCTGTCCCTCGGATAGGACATAAAATGGAGGTCCCGTGTATGAGAGAGTCACAGCTCATGCACGTAAAAGATCCCTCTTCATTCATTCATCGCAAAGAGCAGGGTGTCTAACCCGGTGAAGTGGTCCCACCCCACATCCAACTGGACCCCATGGAAGACCAGCTTAGTGTAGCTGAATATGGACTATCCAGCCATCTTCACAGATGGAAAATGAACAACAACAACAACAACTTTGAAAGAAGTTGTTCATAAATGACCCGTTTTCTGGGAGTGGACAAAATCAAACCTGTTCAATAAAATTAATAATTATTTGTAACCATGATTAGAAATCACACTGTCATAGCTACTAATCTTGTCTGCTGTTAGACTCGAAGTTGAACCAGTTAAAATTCTTTCCTCAAAGTATAGAAACAGTCACCCATCCTTATCCTCACACTAACAGATACAAACGTTTGTATACAAACACACACACACACATTTACACACAAACACACCAGCATACAAACGCAAATACACAAATTGAGACACACGTTACATGTTTCCACTCAAGCACTCTGCCATACAACCACACACACACACACACACATTACATTACATATCCACAGGCCAACAGTCACATGCAGACACACACAAAGAACATACATTTTTATGTTTAGTATTATCAAATGACTACAATTCATATAAAAACTGTTCACCAATTTATATTTCCCACCGGTATGAAGTTGTAAAATTCTGTGAATAATTGCAAAATAATCAAAAAGTGTTTAAAAAACCTTAAACTGTAGTGTAATGGCGTATCATAAGAAACAAAATTGGTTAACTCATTAATAGAAACCGCAGTGCAGATTGAGAAACCACATTGAAGAGTAAAAGCAAAAGAAAATGGCAGGGAAAAAACCAAAACAAAACAAAACTGAGGAACGATCGGGTATTTGCTAATTCTTCAAACCTTCATAGGAGAAGTATTTATTCATATCTTTAGAGTAACAGTAAAATCTAAATGGAATCAAGAATTTTGATTCCTTGACTAAAACCCCTACAACATTATGAAATTGGGTAAAAGAAACCAAAGCTTTTCAACAAATATTATTGCCATTAGTCCCTGTTGTTCAACCAGCTTAAAATTGCAACACTGAAGAATGTTTGGAGGCGTTGGTGATGCCAGCACAATCCATCTTGTTTGCAAAAAATTTTTGATTGGTGTAAGCAAAGCGCCTGAAATTGAAAGTCACACTTTACATGGTTCTAAATATAATTTTCTCCACAATTAAGTCTCATTGCACACGTCATTCCAACACTTGTTACAACTGATAGCTAACAATAAAAACAGGTGTTTGGATAACAATAAAACAGGTGTCTGCATACATCTTGGAGAGTAAACACATTCCTATCTGTTTACAAAGATGTGTTTATTCCACATTTGCAGAAGGTGACATGATTGAAATCTACAAGAAACAGGTGCTCACGACCAATAAACATTTGCCCACAATTTAGCCGAGAGTCAACCAATATTTGGACACTGGTAAAACATCTTGTTTAGATCC
This sequence comes from Diadema setosum, assembly GCF_964275005.1. NCBI lineage: Eukaryota > Metazoa > Echinodermata > Echinoidea > Diadematoida > Diadematidae > Diadema > Diadema setosum. The sequence continues at coordinate 35,672,028 of NC_092701.1, forward strand.
TCTCACCATTTTACAGAGGACTATATTCAGGACGAGGTATGGCGCTTTCATTTCTAACCACTACTGGGTCTTTGGATTAAATCTCATTGAAAATGAAAACAAAGACATAGACAAAAGAATAAAGATAATTAAAAAAGATAGTAATTATACAATGTCCACTGACTGCCTCAAGTGTAATTTCACTATGTATTGGGGAAAAGCATTTTCACCACATTTGACTGAAACATTATAAATCAGTAGATGTATAAATTTCCCTGTGAAATTTAATTTTTGCAATATTATATAGCCCACAAAATGGCTTACACTGGCTCACACAGGTTACCAGTGTTTTCCCGGAGCTGTTTTTGCTAATGCTAAAATTAATTATATAGCCTGCCTTTGCTCACAGATGGCTGTGAGAAAGTTATAAAAATTTCTCAAAAAGGCCAGAATTCCTTTTTCTATCTGTGTTGTCTTTTCTTTCTCCCTTTTTTTCTTGCAGTCTATATAACAATGGTCCTTGTCTCACATATTATTTCACATATTCTGATAAAATTTTACCAACATTTTCTTGTGAGGTAGTACAGAATGTGAGCTAAACTTATGATAATGCATCCGTTCTGTTTGCATGAGGTGATCATGGTGATGAGTATAAATAAGTTCACGTCAAACGTCAGTATGTAATCCCAAATGCCCACGACTGCAAACTTTAACGGCTTCTCAACTTTGTACCATTGCATTATGATATGTACTGATAGCTGCTTCTTTTGCTTACGCAATCATAGAAGAATCTCTCTCCCTCTCTCTCATGAAACAGGCTGACATTAAGAAAATAATCTATCAGTCTCAGGGTACGTGTATGCTTGATTTGCAAACACAGTATCAGCACTTTGAAACGCTGATCCAAAACTGCATTCATGGGGGTACTGTTTATACTCATTTTTTCTTTTTTGCGAGCTAGAGAAAGGCTAGAGAAAGAGCCAATTTCAGACATGCACTGCAGTGGCGGATCCAGAGGGGGGCGCACTGGGTGCGCATCCCCTCTTATTTGTTGTTAAAACAAAAGAAATAAAAAGAAAAAAAATGAGATGAAACCCAGAAGTAGCACCAGAAATATTGTTTGTGCCCCCCTTTACGGATTTCCTGGATCAACCCCTGCACTGTGCATTGTTGAAAAAATATGAATCCTTATTATATTGTAGCAAGCTGTTCAGCGTACATGATTTTGTGTTTATGCCTTCCTAGTAAATGTGACTCAATAGAATCGTGATCGTAAATATGATTTGAGTTTATGCATGGAAACACACCCCTTCATGCCCCTTGTGAATTGGCCTTTTTTGAAACCTTGTTTATACCAAAGTGAGTTGTGATGCAACAATGTTTGCATTAATCATATTTCAAAACGCTGGTTATGTTCCAAAAAAGCGAAGCATAAGAGCACTCTTATTCAATTATGAAATCATCATGCCTGCATGTATGAAATTTCAGTGACATAAGAAAAACTTCATCTTAGATGAGAAGACAAGAATCCCATATCATGACTATCAAGTGATTTGATGAGATGCCGTTGCTATGACCACGTCTCCATCTGAAACAATCTCCGCCTCTCAAGGTCACTCACAAACTTCTCCGCCGCTTCCTTCTCCATCTTTCCCTCAATCTCAGTGACAGTGCAGAAGGCTTCCCTCACACTGGCAGGCATTCGTTTGGCATTTCTGCAGCCATCAACACAAATTATAAGAAAACAATTCGTTCAGAGAATGACAGTTGTACGAGTAACAATGAAAATAATGACAATGATGTTAATAACTGTCATTATGATCATGATTACACTACTACTTCTAATATGATGAAAACATACAGGATAGAGGGCAGCATGTTGTGAATATTATAAACCATATGACAGAACATTCCATATATACAAATCACACGTGATGAAAAGTGTGTGCACAGTAGGCATACATTGTGAGCATTCAAGTAATGCTTCATATTTTGTTCAAACATTGCACAGCTTTCCCGCAAGAATTGAGTACACAAGGATGTGCTATCCTTCTTATTGCCACAGTCACAGTAATACTGCTATACATATCACTACACATATGCCAATCTAAAGCCACATGGTAAGGCACATCACAAAACAGTCCGGCAGAATGGAAAAAGGAATGAATAAAACACAACATCAACAGAAAACGTTGCTATACTGACACACACAGATAGGTAGGAGTGTACAGCACACAATCACATGAACAATTTGAAAAGAAGACTTACCCGGCTACATATATCCGTGCTGGATTATCTCTCCTGTTCATGAGGGACCAAACGAGGGCGCTGTTTTCTCTTATTTTGTGTTGCACATACACCTTGTCCTCCTGCATGAAACATAAGATTACATCAAACTCAATGTTCTAAAGAAACATCACAGTCAAATAAGAATAAATTACTCACACAATAAAACATTGTAAATTAGACTAGAGAAACAAGCATGTTAAATCAAATATGGCAAAGGAATCTGAAACACTGAAAATGTAGTAGTAGTTGTTGGTCAGTATGCAACATACATCACACAGTTTGGACATTGGGACATTGATTACCTGTGCTACTTAAAGGACAAGTTCACCTTCATAGACATGTGGATTGAGTGAACGCAGCAATATTAATAGAACACATCAGCAAGAGTTTGAGGGAAATCGGACAATCCGTTTAAAAGCCATAAATTTTTGAAGTTTCTGCTTAGTCACTGCTGGATGCTAAGACTACTACAGCTTGTGATGTCACATGAGTACAACAATATAAAGAAAGTATAAGGAAAATTAAAGATATTTTCACTTTTCTTGCATACTACAAGAACACTTGACTTCCCTCTTTCAGAAGGCAAGGGGAATAATATGTGACCCGCTACAACAAAATGATCCTTAAGTCGGGCGGGGTCGATTATTTGAAAATTGCATGATATAATCCCCTAATCTTTCTGCTTTAAATTGATATATATAACACATTCTATAAAAATAATCGGCTGCGGAGATATCGATGTTTAAAAGAGAGCATATCGAGACGTCTGTAAAATCACTGTTTCGAGAAAAGCGCCCTAAAAGCCTTCCTTTCGACGCAATCGCGATCAAGGGACACGCAAGTCAGTTTTCACCTCTGGACAATAGAAGGTAAGCCCTAGCAACCCCGAAGAGTTCATTCAAGCACATCAGCGTCGGCAGTCTCCTCACCAACCAATCAGTGACCAGGATGTGAGAAGCGGCTGAGCATAGCGCACCCCGCCCGCACGCACCAGTCGACTGGGCAGTGTGCGAGCTTCACGCTTCGGTTAGCAGCAAGCAGCAAACTGACCAATGAGACCACTCTGGTCGTTGTTAGGGGCGGAACCTATCTGTGGCGCTCAATCCAAATTTTCGAACCAGTTTCTGCTTCGTTGAAACGCCAAAAAACATGGCTCAGAAAAACGCTATTTTTCGGTCTTTCCTTTGATCATTTTGCTTCAAAATTTCGACAGATGATAGAAGACATGTATTGTTAGACTCCAATAGTATATCAAAATCAGAAAATCGTAAGTTTTGACCAATTTTAATGCTCTGACTTCAAACTCGATTTTCACGGCTTCGACCGTGCGCGACTTTAGGACCTTTTTGTTGTAGCGGGTCATATATTACCCTTAACATACGTCAGTGACAAGTCGGAGAAATGTGCACTTTTTACAAAAAGTAAAATTTTGTGAAATTATCTTTATATTTTCCATTATTGTTGTACGCATGTGACATCATACACTCTAGTAGTCTTCTCATCCAGCAGTGACTATGCAGATACTTTAAAAATTCATAACTTTTAAACGGATTGTCCAATTTTCCCCAAACTTTCACTGATGTGTTCTACAAACATTGCTGCATTCACTCAATCCACATGTATATGAAGGTGGACTTGTCCTTTAAATAATGTAATGTAAGGACACACATGATGTAGGATGAATACAGGCATTAAAACAAATTTTATTCCACAAGTGCAAGCATCTGTCTGCATCTGAGTCCATTATTGCTATTTTCTTCATAAATAAGCAAAAAACAAACAAATAAACAAACAAACAAACACACACACACACACCAGACACAAAGCAAAACAAAATCAACAGAAGCGGATGAAGTAACTTGTACAAAAGATTATACAAAGAATATCTTACATGATCGTTTGCATCTTTCTTATCATTTGGAAAATTCCTGCATATCTCTGCATCTAAGTCTTGCATTAACAGATCTTAACCAAAACAGAAAAAGAAAGGGAATATTTGGACAAACTACTGAGAAAAGCCTGAGCACAATCAAATTTACTTCCAATATCTTCTGGATTATAAGCCCACATACTGTAAAAGTGGAAATTTTCACACATTTCGCACAACCAGAAGCTAGCGCAAAAATAATAGCGCGCGAAAATTTTTGTGTGCCATATGTTCCAGTACTTGATGTCTTGATTCCGCAGAATTAAAAACACATGAAACTCTTCTCACCCGGTCAAGCGCGTAAAATTAGTCACACGAAAATATCCACTTTTACAGCATTACAATCTTACATGAGGGATTTCATGGTGTAATCTCAGATGCACAGCGCCCCCTAGTGTTACCCTTTACCTGATCACGTGAGAAGGCAGCCGAGACCTGAAGGAGACCACGGCCTCCGAGTTCATTCCACTCGTCCCTGCAGAAGAAATCCTTGTCCTCATTCCTACACCCAAAGAACAGCAGGTTTCCTTGGCAATACAAGGCAAGGGAGATGGAAAAATGTTTTGGTTTGAAACCAAAGAATGATGGACATTCTATAGATTTGAAGATATCCTTCACAGAATTGTTATGTGGAGAAAGAAACCGGCAATGGACACTTAAGAAATTTATCCCATTGCAGAATTTTTATGTGGAGATAGATACTGGCAACATGATATCATAGAAATGAATAGTTCATGAACTCTAGAAGAAAATACCTACTGTACATCCATAAAACAACAATGACAAAATCAGCCTACAACCAATTGGAATTAAGAACAATTTTCATCGAAAATCACCAACAAAATAGATATACTAAAATATCAATCTACAAACAAAGACACCTTTCCTTTCTAAACAGGCCCTGAACAAATAAACACAAAAAGTTCAGGGTCAACAAAGAAAGTGGCACAGTTTATCAAAGCATAGCTTATTGTGGCAATAATCAATGAGGGGATAGAAAAATACGAAATTGTGTAATTTCCACAAATTATACAGCTATAAACGAGATATGAAACTCGTCAGACTGACGAGTTAGGTGATACGCTTGGGGTTATCAGATGTCGGTCATCTGTGATCGACAAAGAAAAGAATGTGATATAGACACCTTGAAGTTATAATTGAGTTTGCATGCAAAACCGTTTCCCTAACCTCTCGGCCACGGGACATCCACGGAAATGGTAAGGCAAAAAAGAAATGTATAGATATTACAGGGAGAAAAGTCAATGCCCACTCAACCAACGTGGCCGCGTGAACATGTATTGCATTGCTAGACGGAAATGCGGCCTTGTAACTACTGATGTCGCTATGCCATTTCTGGCAACTTGGGAAAAATACGTGTCGTAAACATAAAACCTATAATCGGCTGGTTTTGATACCTTGCCTTTAATCACAATTTTCAGTGTGATGACGTCATCAAAGTACAAAACAATGATGTGGTCTTGAAAGACAATTGTTCAAAGTACAACACCTTCGTCGTCGTCATTACATATTATGATCAGTTTGACAAAGTCAGCCTGCAAAATTTTGCAGCAGTCGAAGCAATATGGTCTCCAACACAAAAAAGAGGGATATGGTGTGTGTGTGTGTCTGTGTGTGTGTATAGGTGCGTTTATATATGAATGTGATTTCTACATGGACGATATATGTAATACAAAATTGAAGAAAAAAAAAAGTAAAATAGCTAAGTAATTTGTTTCGTGATCTTGTGGGGTTCGAACCCGCACGTGTGCAACCTCACGTCTCTGAGACGTCGCCTTTAACCACTCGGCCATACGTCTCGACGAGAAAAAAAAGAGGAACGTAAACTTATGTATGTGAAAGATGAATCAGGAATCGTTTTGTCCACATTCCATTCTCATTTTCAGTTTTAAACTGCAAAATTGTCAAACTAATAAGGAGATTTCAAAGAATAACATGCATGATTACTGCAGCTTATTGTCTCAGTTACCACACACTTAAGTTACAGAGGAAATGGAGCAAAATCATCTGAGATAAAGGTGCTTAAACGTTGTCAAGTTAATGCACATAAAAAAAAAAAATCACCTCCCATAGAGATAACACGTAAACTTGTCTGATTTTGAGTCTTTACCTTTAATAACAATTTGAAGTATGATGGTAAGTCTTCTTGAACCAAGAGTGTGGAACGCAAGCTTCTACGTGAAAGATGAATCATGACGATCACCCGTGACCGACACATCTTCAAAGGGATCAGTTATTAGAAGTGGAAGCCCTCGTGCCAAGCATATTGTCTCAGCAATTCCAAAGCAATGATACCCTTACATTTATGCATACCATAATTTCCCTCTGAAATCAATGGTAGGTATATTCATGTACAATTGCTTGCCTTGTCCATAAACTTTGCTTTACAAACTTTCAGTGAAACGTGTCATAACATAATTCTGTAACTCCATTAGCAGGGATTGACTTCATAAAGAAAGATATATCAAATTGAACGCTTAGCGCGTATAACTAAGGGGGATTTTAGCCTGATGCTCTGTTCTTCACTGCTCAGATACCAACAACACTCATTACCTACGGCTACGTATAGAGAAACAGCCATGACGAAAATAAGTTATTCCTTTTCTTTGGCAGATAGACACACAACCCCTTTAAACCACACTATAATTGACATGGAGGGACATGAAAAAGTTCATTACTACTACTGAACAGTGATGCCTTCTACTCATGTGGCACAAGATACCTCTATAGCAACATAAAACCTGTCTACAACTCCGTTATTGCGTCAAACAATAACATCCTGGAATTTCAAAGAGATGAGCGAGACGCCATACACCTGGCCTAGAGTTAATTCATTCAGTTGCCATTCCTGCTCCAGTTGAGTTGTGCAAATTATTTTCCGACCTGTCTTGTGACAATATAACAGGAACAAACGTAGAGAAAAGGAAAGGGAAAAGGAAAGGTGGCAAGCGGGGCACTGTACCAAGGGCAATTTAAACAATACGTATGATAAATGAAGCAAATCCAACCTAGAGCCTCCGACAAAAAAAAAAAGAGGAACTTGAGCGACTGTGTGTCGTGGGGTAGTATAATTGATAAGATAATACGATAAATGACATTGATCGGAATAAAGCTGAACTGCCAAAAGAAACACAAAGAAAGAGAGAGAAAAAATGATAGCGTCCTGCGGGTCTCGAACATCTCGTCCTAAGGTAGTGCATAATGACCATGCAGCGCGCTAAGTGACTATAAAGCCACACGGCTGTACCGAAGATTGGATGTGAAATTTATCTTTAATCTTTTTTTTTTATTTATATATATATATATATATATATATATATATTTATCTTAAATATTTATACCATATACAACATGAAAAAGTTCATTACTACTACTAAACAGTGATGCTTTCCATTCATGTGGCACAAGATACCTCTATAACAACATATAACCTGTCTACAACTTCGTTATTGGGTCAAACAATAACAACCTGGAATTTCAAAGAGATGAGCGAGACGCCATACACCTGGACTAGAGTTAATCAATTCAGCTCCCATTCCTGCAAGTTATTTAAACATACATGTTCCTACCTATCCTGTTACTGTATAACAATAACCAATGAAGAGAAAAGGAAAGAGCAAACGAAAGGTGGCAAGCGGGACACTGTAACAAGGGGCAATTTACAACATTAAGTGTGACAAAATTAATGAAGCAAACCCAATCTCCAAACTCCAATACAAAACAAGGGAAATAGAGCAGCCGTGTTCACGGGTTACGTACACTTGATAAAGTAATACGATAAATGACATCGGAGTAAAGCTGAACTGCCGAAAAAAAAAGAGAAAAAAAAGAAAGAACGGATAAAAGTCCTGCGGGAGTCGAACCTCTCGCCTTCCGGTATGGCGTTATGAACAACCAGCGCGCTAACCGATTATGCCACATGGCTGTCCTGAAGATCGAGTGCGAAACTTAAATCTAAATACTATCGTGACAGTGTTGACTTGTGATGGCGCTATTCAACTTCCCACAAGTGGCAGCGTGGATTCGATCAATATACAGTTGCAAAGAAAAATTGGGAATCGTTCCGTACAGATTGCATTCTCATTTTCAGTTTTAAATTGCAAAATTGTCAACCTGATGAGGAGATTTGAAAACATAAAATGCATGATTACTAAAGCTTGTTGTCTCAGCTACAACATATTTATGTTTCAGAGGAAATGGAGTAAAATCAGATGAGGTAAAGGTGCTTAAACGTTGTCAAGTCAATGCATGGTTAAAAAAAAATCACCTCCCATAGACATAACACGTAAACTTGTCTGATTTTGAGTCTTTACCTTTAATCACAATTTCTAGTATGATGACGTCATCATATTTCAAAACCATCACATGGCCTTGAAAGGCAAATGTTCAAAGTGCAACATATCTGAATTTGGGGTAATATTGAGCTTAAACAACAGAGATACGAGCAAATGAATGTCAGAAACAGTACCTCAAAAAAATCAATTCCACTTTTTTTATTTAAAATGACGATATGATGACGTCATCGCGTATTCCTGGCAATACTGATACTTGGAATGTTACTTACAATTCATATACTTTTGTAATATGCAATAGAAATATAGGGTCAACGGACGATTTAAAGAGCTATGGCGAAATAAACAAAGACATGTTTTTTCACTATATTTGCAGAAAGACGCGCACGCGGAATTTCAACTTTGACGCCAGTGCATTCCTTTGTTATAGGTCGTAATCGATCGGAAATCAATGGATATTATTACTCAAAGTATCAGGAATCCAAATCAGTCAAAAAAATTGCATTTTCATGTTGCTTACGGGCTCTGCGCGCGAAATTGCGCGGACGGACGCGCACGCGAGAAAATGTTTGAAACGCTTAAAATTGTCTGAAACTTCGAGATTTCCCATTGGGAAGTCGTTTTGAGCCTTTTAAAATTTTGACGCGCGCTTACGCGCGCGTAATGATGACCTGTGTAACTAGCGTTAAAAAGTAAGATAGAGCGTGACCTGAACTTCATGTCCACCGAAAATGATACAGAAATGACATCTAGTTATGAAGTTATGATCGATCATGTGACAAGGTCCGAAAATCACAAAATGGCGCCTAGATGACGTCATAGATATGTAACTGTCATGAAAACCTTATTGTGGCTAGATTTTGTCATGAGACATGTTGACTGAAAATGTCATGTTATTTCGTAATGTCATTCTTGAGATATTGACGACACAAAATTGTCCAGAAAGAAAGAAGAATAAAAAAAAATAAAGAGAGATTTTGACAATCACAATAGGTGATACGCTGATAGCGTATCACCTAATAATTCTGGGATATCTCATAAACATGTACGTACTGGTTCTATGCTATGTAAGCAAGACTACAACTCACCTCCTTGATTGTTTGCTGCCCTCTCGTGGATGAAGCTCCTGAAGGGGGCTACCCCTGTCCCTGGGCCCACCATGATGACTGGTGCACCTCTGTCGGGAAACGTGATGGTGCCCTTTTTGGTCCAGATCGGTATCGTGATGTCATCTGCAGCATCCAGTGCAGTATAGCAGAACACATCAGCATAATCCATTAGAACCTTGACTATTAATCATGTTTTCTCACCCCTTATATTATATGCACACTATCTAAACTCTGCTAAGTGGTTTTGTAATAGTTCTGACAAAGTCAACAGGGGAGGGGGAGGAAGAAATGGAGACGATAGGGGAAAAACCTGCCCCCAATCCCACCACAAAATAATTCATCATATAAGTGCTTAATTTCATATTATGACATCAAGGGGCAAGTAAGTTTGGTATAACTTTAAGCCCACTTCCAAGGTGTGTTATGCATGAATAATTCATCATAATATAGAATGACTCAAGATCTTTAAGGTTACTATATCCATGATTTTGGCTTCATTGCAGTTAAATATCTGGCATAATACTTGAAGACCCAAAAAAAAATGCTTATTCATAACACTGGAGAAATTATCAGTCTCCATTCTGTGACAATTCACTATGTGATTCGGATAATATAAAGATTTGTAAAAATCACATGTACAGAGATTTTCTAACACCTGCTTAGATATTCATGACACAGTGTTTTTCTTCTTTGCAGTACATGATAATTTTGTCATGGTAGCGTAAGATCTGTGTCACAATCTCGCCTCATGTTAGGTAGATTATAATGTCAGCAATCTTGCATTCATTTTTCTTTTGTTTGATGAAAATAACAAACTTAAAGTGAACTGATTAGTATTTGGGCTTCATGTGCAAGTGGAATTCCAAAATAAATCTTTCCTGCCAATCTCGCTGAGTAAGAACTCTAGGACCCAAGCAAGCAATGTAATCATTGAGTATTGCACCTTCTCACCTGAAGGTTGTGTGGAAGCAATCCAGTTTGAACAGAGACCCTCTCTGGGTTTGACTAGCTTTGACTTGTAGCGAACAACAGCCATCAGTATGTGAATCTCACCGGGGTGAGCCTAAAAAGAAAAAGAAAAGAATATCAGAATTTATATTCACCTAGACCTGATATCATCAAAGACTTTACATCATCTGAACCAAAATATCCCCTACATTAATTTCATAATACAATTACGATGGTTCTATGGTGTACAAGTGACAGCCCCATACACAATTTGTAATTTTCATAAATTATTTAGGGACAAATATTTCCCTACCCCCCAAAAATAATCCTGCACAACATTATCCTGATAAACCCGCAGAGATTAAGGCTGAGAAAACGGTAAAATAATGGAACTGGCTTTAAAAAAAGAAGAAGTGAAATTGATGTGTATTCAAAAGTGGAAACATTGATGTCCTAGGAACCCACCTTTTGAGTTTCAAAATTAAGTAAGTTTACAAATCTAAAACTGATAGATTTTTAGAAAGCCTGCTATGATATATTGGTTCAAATACATGGTATCCTGCATACTTATTTGCATCAATGCTTCAAAGCATTTTATTTCTATTCTTCAGAATTGCATTTATCTGGAGGCCAAGTTTTTTTCGTGCCAATTTTTTGTGGCATAAATTTGGAATATCAAAGTAGAACAGATTACTCATTACTGGAAAGCTTAAAGTGTACAGAACCTAAAGATACCACATCAGGAGATTGGTAATCTGTGACTTTATCAGGCCTAAATTATAGTGTGGAAAAACAAACAAACAAACAAACATTTCTTATGAAGACAAGAACAAGACACATATATGCTGATATGATGATATCTTCACCCACAGTTTCATACATTTTTTTTTCAAAGAAGTAATAGTTTTCAGCGTATCTTACAAGCTGTTTTACTTCAAAATGTTCTTACTATTAAATCATAACTATCTTGTAGCACATCAGACATCATACCTACAGCCACATCATCTCTTGGAAGTATTTTGAGCACTTCAAAAATGTAAACACTTAAATGTACATGTAGTAAGATGTAGAAGCTTTCAAAGAAATATATTATGCAACTACAGTTTATAAGTGTAAGAAAAGAAACATTTGATACATGAAACTTTTGCAAACTGCGAGCTGATGGACTTTTTTTGCGGCATGAAACTTTCGCAATTACTAACCATGAGGGAAAAAAATACAAGTATACTACATGTACTAGCTTTCACTGTATTGAGTATACAAACATCTTTTTAAAGTGCAATTCACTTTTGGGAATCTTGACTCCTTGCAAAATTTGCATAAGTTTTATGACCACAAAAATGTCTGACTTTATAGCATTTTGATAAGGGGAAAAAAAAAGGGATTCTACAGCGAGAACACATGCATAGTCGATTGCTAGTATGAAAGAGGGTGCTGCTTACCGCTGGGGAAGAGGCGATGGAGAAAGCTCTCGGCTGGATGACTGGGATAAGATCAAAAAGGTAGGTGAAGGGGATGGTAGTACTGACATGAGGGAAGTCTTGTAGAGTCTCCAGAATGGTCCGCCGTGGTCGGTTGATGTAGGAAAAGAGCTCTTGCTGCAGAAAATCACAGAAATATTCCTCTAGAAGATATGCCTTAAATACTGTATATGCCATTATATTCAGTGTGTCTAAATTTTCCTGAATCGAGACTTCTGACGATTTCATGAGTGGCTAAATTTGTGATCATGGAGTACAGTAATACAGGGAGATATGTGTGCATACAACGTTGCATTCATGTTAAGGTTAGAGTTGACAATTTTGTGTGTAGTTAAATTCACAAACAGCAACCAACTTGCGCAATCTGCGAAAATACAAACCTCGTGAAATATATGACGCATATGGTTGTGCAACATTTTGGGGGACAAGGGATGTCTCTGAGCTCTTCCTAGTCTAATTTGTTGTGCTAGGGTGACGTGGAATTCTGTGCAACTTCCCTGATAATGAAAGGATCCCAGAGTTGAAATCTAGCATAAAGAAAATCAAAGGAAAGCAGAATGCAGGGCACTAACTACTGTATGAGGTCTTTAAATATGGCGCAACAAAAACTTCACTGATATTAGAACCACAGTTTGGGGCATAATGTGAAAGTATGAACATTCCAACATGGGCACTTTCACCAAAAGATTTTGATGGAAGACTTACCTGTCCCTCAGCAGAGCAGAATTCCTCAAATTTCTCCTTCTCCAGCTCGTTCTCAGCAAAGTGGACCAGCATCTGGAAGAAGGACCGCCTTGGGATGCTGTTGATATCCAGATAGTGGGTAACAAGATGGCGGACGGTGCATGGGCGTGGCAGTAACCATTGCACTGGCAGAGGAATGTCTGATGGAAACATGACATTCAGACAGGAGAAAAGAGAAAGTCTCAATAATGTCTTCAGGATAAGGGTAACACGATGACAGGCAGTGCATGAGTGTGGCAGTATCACTGCACTGGCAGAGGAATATCTGATATCAGTCAGATGGGAGAAAAGTTAAAGTTTCCAATAATGTTTTTAGAATATTCCTTTGTTCTCTGCACTTTTTATCATGTGCATTAAGATACCTATTGCATAGACAACATCCACAACAAGTAAAAAGACACTATGCCTCTCACTAAACTTTACTGGTAAATTTTTCAGTTTTTCCTAGTAGTCACACCACATGTTAATCTCGTAGAACAACTCCATGCTAGACAGATGTGCTACTTTCAAAGTTTAGTATTCAAGCTTCCCAGTTCTGTCAGTAGGCATTAGTAAGCTGTATTTCAGACAAAACCTTATACATCAGCATTTTTTTTTTTTTTTTTTTCAACTTGGATAGGGACTTATATCAACCTGTTGAGGACGAGTTTCAAGTATCTATCAAGTGTCTATGGGAAATATGTGTTGCAGCAAAATCAGCCAATCCTCAACAGGTTATAGGAGTTTTTCAGTATGGACCTAGCACCACCAAGCTACTGTAGCCTTAAAACCACAATGTATCTAACCTGGGTCATTCTGGGATATAGTGAACACCTGGTCAGGGTCAAGGTTCATGTGTCGTATAAAAACATCCACTGAGGAGGCTGAATTCCTTGGCTGGATCATCACCACATCACCAGGACTGTATCTAGGAGGAGATGCAAAATGTAGAAGGCAGGGATTCACCTTTTGTGCCACAGCAGATATCTAAACCATAACATGCCACACCATTTAGTTGCCATTCAATTGATATTCCTTGATAATTGCTCTGATGAAAACTATGCATACCTACTTGGGATCACTTTTAAAAACCTACATGTACTCCGTCAAGATAGACACAATAGGTAGTGGGAGAATAATGTGATCCCTAATCATCAAGTTGGTTCTATCTGTGTTTCTTGGTGAACGGAGTTGAATTAGGGCCACTTTTGAGGTTGATGCAGACATATTTGACAATCAGGATATATCTTTGCCACACAGACATCCTGTAAAACAAGAACTGATTTATCAAATATCTCCACATCTGCAATGTATTTTTAAGATATTTTCCAGTCTATGTGCCAATCATTCCATTCTAACCTTATGTTTGAGTCTGTAATGTCCAGCTTCACAAGTCGAACATCCTGGAAGTGGTCAGCGGAGGTCACTCTCTTGTTTTCCACCATCCTGGCGTGGAAGGGACACAGGTTTGAAGGGGCCCTCCCACTCTGCTGCTTGACTGCATGATGAGGGCTAGCATCCACCCCATTCTCTTCTCCCTTTAAGAAGTGTACTGTGTATCTGGCTGGGGGACTAATATAGCAAATGGGTTTGCATGCGTAAGAGGTAACTTCTTCAGGAAAGCTGCGTTAACACCATGTTCCCGGTGGCCACGGCAGCCCCATTTGCCCAAAACGTAGTGCGCCGTGGGTAGATGAGACATATTTCTCCTGTTTTCCCCCTTTGCATTCTAGTCTTATTCGTTCCAGTCCTCGCACCAGTGAACATATAGGTATCAGACGCTGTTCTCACGGCATCTGGTCAGGCTAGACTATCAATATTTTCCATCGCGTCCCACTAAAGACCGGCATACAAGATTAATCATTAGCACCAGGACTGCCATGGCAAATTTTTTGACAGTTTAAAAATCTGACACAGCATCCGCGGCAATCTCAGCCTGTCACATTTACATATCCCATCTCACTGCGTTGTTTCACGTCCATCCCGTTTTGTCCACAGTGGCCTGAAACGCGGCTGCCGTGGTTGCCGGGAACATGGTGTAAACGTGGCATTAGGAACACTTCCAGTACTCTCCTCTATGTCCAAGTGGAGAATCAGGGAGGTGTCACAGATGGAGTAGCAACTCTTCATAATCCATGCAAATGCATGTCTTGGTTCTAAAGCATTAAAATGGGATGTCTGACATTCCTCTATGCTTTGAAGTCATGCTCAGCACTGCTCTAACTCCAAGCTAAAATTTGGTGGTGAAGAAAGCATGGCATTTCGTTAAATCACAAGTCATATTTCAACATAAAATTTGAATGAATATCTGAATGTTCATAACAGTTCTCTTCATTATGTGCAAATCAATACAAAATTAAAATTAAGTCCTCGCAAAAATTGGTATATTTTCATGATGCGTACATCTGTGCATGTTTAATAGTTTTCTCATCATATAATCTGGCATATTTGATCTTTCAAATCAGGTAAATTGCTTAAGTGTGTTCCCGTGTGTTTTTCTATTTATTGCTGTTAAAAGTGTAATTTTTAGACTGCTGGGAAGGTTTCATCATCGGGTATTGATGAACATATGAATGTTATGTTATAGTCAGGTACTGTTAGAAACAAACAAACAAACACAAACAAAAATACCTCATGATGCTAAGTGTCATTCAAATAGCTTTCTGAAACACAGCAAAGGCAACATGCCACAATGGGCTGGTGTTTATGAAACAATGATCATCACATAAGGTAAACTTGTTATTCAAACCTGAATCCTTTCGCGTGATCATCATTGTTACTTTCTCGCAAGAGAAGTTGACTTACCAGACATTGGCAGGTATGAGTTCCTGACCCGGGGGAAGTGGATGGTGGAGAAGGACCTCCGTCCAGAGAGTCTGCAACCATGGATCAATGACAGCATCGGGCCTGCATGGTGTGAAAACATTGCTGTTAAAAGTGAAATACTGTAAACAAGCTACACGAGCTAGGGGAGTGGAGGTTGCAGGTTGCTCTTTACTCTCACCACACACATACACTTTTGGCTCTACCAAAAATACAACAACAAACAAACGGATAGAGTGACGGGGAAAAAAACCAAACAATGAATTTCTGAGAGTTCAGCCCTCAGATTCTTCCCATTGAAACTCAGGGGAGGTACACATACCACTGACCCTTGACAACCCCTCCACTATTAAAAAAGGTTTTCCCCAGCCCGACATTTTCATTATATCGTCTGCTGTCATGATGAATATCAGAATCAAAGAACTCTTACCCAAGGTCATGCTGATCATCACCAAGTCCTAGAGGCACGAGGCTTGAAGCACCAAGCTGCAGCAACCGCCTGTAGAGCTTCTTGGCGACATAATTAAATCTGAATGGAGAGAGAGCACAATGTTGAGATGGTCTAGCTGATCAAAGATGCGGACTCTTTCGGTCTTGCTTACCCCTTGCAATGTAAAGCCCCATTGTAACAGAGCCGTTCTAACAAGAGTTACATCAAAAGGTCTGGGCAATCTTTTTTATTCTGCCTGTTTAAACAGTTCCCGCGAAATGTTGCTTGGACACTGTTATGGTAACTTTTGCCAAATTCTACCCTAGCCAGCTATGGTATTTACCCCAACATTAATTTTGTTCTCTGGATGTTGTCCCAATGTTGTCAGAGTAAGGTCTGTTAAAACAGGGCTTACAAAGAAAAAGTGATACTGCCAATGGGAACAATAGGACATGCTCATGGTGCAAATGGGGCTGCAAATTTTCAACCTCAACATGCCAAACATCATTCACAAGTCTTACATAAAATAAATTTGCTGCGTAACTAGTCTATCAATGACATGATAATTGGGAAGTCATCAATATGAATCTCTTACAGGACAAGCTGACTGCTCTGCACCTGTGCATTGTCAGAAACCTACAATTCATTTCTTTGGAACATGTCACCCACATGAGAAAATCTGGGAACTTTGCCTGGGGGTGCCTGTGAGAGCAGGAAGGTGTTACAGATGGAGAAAGAACTACTGCTCTCCCTTGAAGCCATGCTCTAGCACTGAATGTTTAGCACCTCGAATACCATTTAAAGGGATGGTAAAGTTTTGGTTGAGATGGGGATTCAGATTCCAATTTTAGCAAGATAATTAGAAACCACAGTCAGAAACAAAGTAAAACAAAGTAATAAAAGATGGGTCCCACCTTTTATTAGGACCTCTTTGTTTTTGGATATCTCAGCCACTTCCAAACCAATTTTCATCAAAATAATAAACTTTGAATTCCTCTTAGAATTGTATGCTCTTTAATCTTCCATAAGATGTTTCTCATTATCTCCCCAAAAAAGTTGGAAACCTGAAGTCCAATCTCAACCAAAACTATATCATCCCTTTAAGATCTTACTTAGGGTAGGATGAATCACCGAGACCAAGCACTGAGTATTGCATCTGAGACAGTGAGTCCTCTGGCAGATCCTTCCTTAAGATGAAGCGCCAAAATTTCTGCATTGAGAAAAGAATTGTCATAGTAACTATCATAGTTAATATCTAAGTTAGGAGATAAATATTTTAATAATAGCTTAGAGATCTATATTTCCACAATGAAGAAGGAAAAATTATTGATATCATTCCTTACATTACTGTGCAATCAGAATCTGCATAGAAAGGGGCGCTACCTGTGAGACAAATAAGTACTGTTAGGAAACTCGTCTATACACCAGTTTACAGTTCCACTTTGCACATTTATGAGCAAAAAAAAAAAAAAGTCATCTGTACCATGGACCTACCACACACATGGACTAATAACAAAGGGCTTTCTTTGATCCTATCATCAGCGCTATCTCTCAATTATGTGCATATTAATCTGGACAATGACTGCATAATTGTCCATCATCACTGACAAAATAACAATTTCTCTCATTTCAGTTTTATTTGACTAAGATGTCTTTTAAGACTCAATCAGCTTTGCATAAACACAAATTACTGGGAATGGTAGATTTGAAAATATGACAACTTTTCTGTCATAAACTTGGCAATTACTGAAGTGGACACTAGTGGTCAAGGATGTAACATTGCTTTAAATGGTAATACATACATGCTGTCTATGGTTACCATACATGTTTACTCTGAAACAATGTGCAAAAAATGGGAACATTCAGATTACAAATAACAACTGATCTGCCAAAATATTTGCTTTCTCTTGTAACATATGTGTATTTTGCAAATCAAATTTCTTGGTTTCTCAACGTAAACTACAACTGCACATGCATTTTTCTTGATTTAAGAGGATTACTATCTTCTGCTTTTGAATGCTGGGTAGCAATTGAAGATCTATTCAATCAGACAACTCAAGCTTCCCTATGCTACCAGGTCTGTAAAACCCTGTTTACAGTGGCGGCTGGCCCAAGGCCCACATACAGCGCAGAATTCAACCCCATATTCGGCCTCATATTTTTGTGTGCTTACGCTGCCTTATTATAGGCTAATATCTATCTTCATTTTGTTTTTTTTCGTCGTAGTGAAGCTCTACGTACATGTAAAAAAAAAATCATCACTACAGCTGAGTGTGTTTGGCTGTGCATTTGGTTCTGCTTGTGTTTACATCAACAAAGGGTGGCCCAAATTTGGTACCACAACTCTTTTGGTGTAACAGAGATCTAAGTCACTTTTATGGCCATCTGCACCAGCTTTTTGTCACAATAACTCAGTTTTATCTCTTCTGGGGGAAGTCACACATGGCATGCCAACATATTTTTGCAGTAGGGCTGAATATCTCAACTGCATGAAAATGAAAATTTTCTGCACACTTTAAAGACTTCCATTTCCAAACAATAAATAAATCAATTGTGACAAATGTTGATGTAGATATTCATCATAATTATATAATGTAGTAACATGTTAAGTTTACCTTCATATTATCTGGCTCATCTCCTTGGCCAGTAGTGGCACACACAAAGATTGCCAGGCGCTCTTGGATCAAGTTTGTCTGCAAACAGGAAGAGATAAATGGAAAATAGGAAAGATGAAGACAATGAGACGAGGATATGGTCACATGATAACAACAATGGCTTATTTGTATGGCGCACAGGTCCACCTTTCAGTGCTCAGATGGGGAAAAAAAATGTATAAATATATATACATATATGGGCCGTGAGGGCCCTTAGCGCTGTCGCACACAAACACCAGAAAACGGTGCGGGGCAACTAGCTAGCTGCACACAAATGCATCAGACACATCTAAGAGTGGTATTTGGGCAGTACATGCTTTTTTAAATGGAATAATTGAGGCATTTAGAAGTGGAATTTAGAAAATCGGTTTGCATATCTAAATGCTTCAGAGTTCATTCTACAATATGGCGGTAAAAACTCATTTTCTGTATTTTTTACCCTATGGGCTCTTTTCTCGCATCACAGCTCATATCGTTGCTGGGGCGGCAAGACCTCATATCTACAAAATGTCAAATGTTCAGGAGAGCAGAAAAACATGGCAGCCAAAGCACTACAGTGTACATCAAATGGGAGAGTCTTTCCTTTGACTTGCCGTGGGGGCTGCATTTTTGGGATAAGACAGTTAGAATTTGGACAGGATATTACGTAACTGATTATCTGACCATTAATCAAAAAAAGTCATTTTCACCAAAATTTCAGATACGAGGTCTTGTCGCCCCAGCAGCGATATATATATGTATATATATCTTATGTACAAACATGAGAACAGGGAAGAAAATTACAAAAAAACAAAAACAAACTAAAGAGCATACACATACGTGATAAGGTATTTAGATATTGAGCTCCCTCATACATATTCCATTTCCAATTCATTTGTGGCATGGAAAGCACCACTTGCACACTGATGGATATCAATGGGATTGAACCATTAAGGATAAGAGTGAGAGTGCATTTGCCATAAATTTTATATACACTTTGTATTGTATAAAAGGTCTTGACATTGTGGAAATTTTCAGATTGCATCAACACGAAGACAAGTCTCTACTTACTATGACATACGAATCCATAGGCATGACGCGGGCAGCAAAGTGTCTGCGCTTGGCCTCACGACCGATCCTTTCTGCCACATCTTGAGCTGTTCCAGTCTGGCTCCCATACAGGATCACAATTCTTCTTTCTGGCATTTTCTTTAGAGTGGAAATGATAACAATGGTGAAATAGATAGTGAATAGAAAATATCTGTTGGTTGTGTGGGGCCAACCAGATTACAACCATACCGAACAGTTAACAAGAGGCCACTGAACAAGAGGCAAATTTATTGCTAATTGGTCTCTAAGATGTCACTTCTTCATTCTTCCCCTTTTCACTCTCCTCTGCCTGGACTAGAGTAAATTACAACCACATGACGACAGATCTAAAGAAAAGTAGGATGAGAAAGTTTATGTTGGTTTAAAGATCAGCATGTGCATGCCTATAGTATAGGTATAAAATGGCTGCATGGGCTGGAATGCTCCTAAGCCAAGGCAAGGAGAGTGAGCACTGTCATTGCTGGTGGAAATTAAACGAAGTAAATTATCCAGTGTCGTGACCGGGATAATGTCATAACTTAGGGTGTCTAGTATAACGTTATAACACTCGCCTTTCCCTCGAGAACGGCGAGAACATGCTTGCCGAAACATCGGGATTGGGTAGGCCCTTTTCAGGGCCACACACTTACCCTAGTCCTAGAAAGAACACGTGGTGCATCGTGAAACCTTCCACCACCAAACAAATTTAATTAACATTTTTAAAGAACGTCATAAACGTGTTATTTAGACTGTTACATAACTAGAGCGGTCTAGAACTTAAATAAAGGGTCTAGCACTAAGTAGCAGTCTGGACATCTCATGACTAATGAGTCATGATCTAGCATGAACGAGATCGTAATTTTACTAGATTTTACCAGATCTAGATTCTAGATTTAATAGTTACACACTAAACACTAACCGCAGCAGCGACCCCAACACGTACACGTACAGCGCCCCGCGCCGGGGTTAACTAAACACAAATATTAACACTGGCTACACGCCCTACATAAAATATAATTAGTGGGACTACACACTGATCATTCCAGATACTTGGTGCAGGTATCATTCTTCGATCCGCAGTTTCGTTTCCCTGATCTGATGTTATGTTGAGTGTCCCTCAGTAACGTCATACATTTTGTTGAAATGAATGGATATAAAGCGACTCCTGTAACATGCAAACTCGGTGAAATCAATCAAGATGATTTATTGTTACTAACCTCCGCTGGTAGCCTCGGTTTTTACTTTTTACGCTTGCTTATCGGCGAAAACCAAATGTGTGGAGCTAGCACAGATCAGTATTGCTACTGTTACTGCACACTGGTGGAGCATGCAATAACGCGTACGTGCAGCAGTGGAACGTGATTACGTGCCCCCCCCTCCCCCCCCCCCCTCCCCCCCCCCTCCCCCCCCCCCCCCCCGCCCCACCCACGGCCACCCTCCGGAGCGCTCCGCTCCTATCTCCCGGCAAAGAGGTAGGTAAACCTCTTTGCTTCCCCGGTGGCGTTTTTTTTTAAAGACGGCACAGATTGGGGCATGGCGCGTGTTAAACCTATGGGAAAAACGTTGGGTTAGGGTTTTTGGTTATGGTTATGGTTAGGGTTAGGGTTAGGGTTGGGGTTAGGGTTAGGGTTAGGGTTTGATGGTTAGGGTTAGGATTAGGATTAGGGTTAGGTTTAGTGATAGGGTCCCTGATAGATTTTTAGTTTCCCCAATCTGTGCCGTCTAAAAAACAACACGCCGGTGCCCCCATCCCGAGCCCCTCCCCCCAAGCTGATGAGATGATCAGGGGCCGAGGGCATGCAATTAACATCATGAAGCATAATTATGTCCGACAAAGTTGTCTCACAAACTCGCTCTCAGCCAGTCAGATGCAAGGATTTCAGTAGCTGGTAAGTTTGTCGGAAAAATATCCGACCAAAATGCTTATTTATATAAAATGGATATTTTTCTGACAAACTGTTACAAGCTACTAAAATCCTTGCATCTGATTGGCTGAGAGCAAATTTGTCCGGCAACTTTGTCTGACAAAATGCTTCATGAAATGCCTCAAGTACGCCTCATGCTCAGGTGAGCTAAAATCGGTGGAAATGCTCAGTTTACAAATCTAATCATACAATAACTTTACGTGGTTCGTCGTTTCCAAGGGTTCTTATTCAGAAGGCTCGTTATTCCAAATGTTCGAGTATAAAATTGAATTAGGGGCCTTACAATTCAACTTTCGAACCAATGAATAGGCCTAGGCTATGGCAAGATAGGCCTACATTTTTTTTTTATTCTGTAAAAAAAAAAAATGTGCTCATAAACACACATATGGGAGGTTATCGCAGTAAAAAAGAAGGGCTGAGAATATATTCTTTAATCTGGTAAACCATGTAGTGGCGCGGCGGATCCAGCGGGGGCGCATCGGGCGCGCTCCCCCTCTTTATTTTTGTTAAAACAAAAGAAGTATTAAAAAAAAGAAAAAATGGGGGGGGGGAGGGTTTCACCACCCCCTTTAATTTTGTAAAGGCGCCTCCCCTTTACGGAATTCCTGGATCCGCCCCTGTAAACTGGTATTATTATTATGATAATGATTACACATTAAAGCTCCCTAATAAATAACATAAGGGAGCAATTCACAATGATGACAAGTTGAAGAACTATCGTTCTTGTCACCTAACATTTAGAGGTTGTTTGTAGCGAAAACATGCTAAACTGAAATCCATTTTTACCTGCTTATCTCCTGTCTAATTTTCGTGAAAGTCACCTGCTGCCATTCTGCTTGTACGACTTTTCATTTTCCATTGTCACTATTCAGTAATCTGAACATCGCAGAGGAACATTCAAAGGGATAGTTGAATGCCCAGGCATGATGATTATCATTACGATGGCATCATTACATCGTCGCTGCCATCGTAGCCACGTGTGGTATTATATCGGCACTTGCATCCACCTCCACTCTTGGTGATGAAGAGCGGCCCTTGCGGACATCTTTCACTTTCAGCGATCATGTACAGAGTGTACATCATCAGCGAGTAGTGGAGGCGCCACACGTGTGTGGAGCTCACGTGACGTGTACGTACAGCTCAGCTAGATAGCTGAGCCATACGCCAGGCATATATAAGACATGAACCGCAGCTGAACGTCCATCCGAGGCGCCCCTTTTTAAAACCTATTGGTGTGTGTTTGTCAGGGGAAAATTACCGGTATTTCGTAAAATTCACGCCTAACTTTCAATTATCACGACCAGTATGACCCTAATATTCTCCATATATTCGACGTAATGGAATTTTGATTGAATACTGGCATTAATTTGAACGCGAAGTAACCGGTCCGGTAAACATTCTGACTGAGCTTCTGCAAGCCAGCCCGCACGCCCAGAAAGAGGAATCCATTTCGGCTTCACGATGGCCGGCCGGTCAGCATCAATTTCTGTCTTCTCTTTCATCAGCTGTTTCAGTATTTTGCTGGATATTGGTAAGACTTTTTTTTCTTTAGATAGAAAAGAGCTAATTAGCAATCATCAGTCATTTCTAGGTACGGTAGGCCTGCCATCAATAGTTGGTGGTGATTGGTAAGGCAATATTTTTGTGAACAAAGTATGCATATTAATATTATTATTAATTTCCATTTATTATGAATATTTTACATTCATAAGAATAGAGAAATTAACAGCCTGTTGCTTAATTGGCAAAATTGTGTTGTTAGCCCAAGATTCTCTCATGTTTGACATGTACACTATTTGGAGGAAAGGCCCCATGATAACAGCAGATAAAGGAGTCCAAAAATTTTCCAGGTTTACTTTGTGCTACTGCATCATGTTTTAATCAGTTATAGGCCCTATTGTGTGTTAGTGTGTGTTTGCTTGCGTGTGCTTGTGTGTGCTCATCTCATTTCATGTGCAGGTTGCGGATTCCTATTCAAAAACACTCCTTACCATCTTTTATCCACAAATATTTGTATTGACAGCTTTAGTATGTGCCCAGGACAGCAAATCACAGGCAGTTCAGCCTGAAGTGGACCCCGACTTCCTTGGTCCAGGAAAGGATCCAAGATCAGGACCCACAGTAGCAACACAAGAACCTTCAGTGGGTCCTCCTGCAATCAATGGATCAAGGGAATTCTTCCATTTGCCTGAACAGCCACTGCAGCTAATAAGACCAGATGACTCACATGAGAAACTTGTCCTGGTTAAAGAAAATGTCCAGGTGCGGTACTAGTAAAACTGTCCCATGTAAACTTGCTAATCTCTGACAAGGATTTCTCAACCTACAATTTTGTACTAGCTCTGCATGTTTATTTCCCACTTTCCATTCATTAAGGTTTTCATCTCCTTTTGAGACATACAGTGGACTTTCATCACTGCTTTCCTTTAGAATTTAGACAAATATTTTGATGTCATTCAGCCTAATCAGTGGTTATATGTGGATGATTCTTTGGCTGTCTTGTGTGAGCTTGTGTGAAGTGGAGTGAACACCTGAACAACATGATCATGAATTGCATTTATGTAAAGGCCATCAGAGATTGATTGGTAAACATAAATTCAACTTTG
The DNA here is from genome assembly GCF_964275005.1 of Diadema setosum. Taxonomy (NCBI): domain Eukaryota; kingdom Metazoa; phylum Echinodermata; class Echinoidea; order Diadematoida; family Diadematidae; genus Diadema; species Diadema setosum. The sequence goes on from NC_092701.1 coordinate 35,696,300, forward strand.
CACTGGTGCCAGGGTCTTTCATCTACATCTAGCTCTTTAATAAAGTGTATTTGTTGAATACAAAGTAAATTCTGCTTTCATCATTGCAGTTTTCAATTTTGACCATCATATATGATATATTTATGGGTGTCTGTAGAATTGAAAATTACATTGCTTTTACTTCTAATGAAAAAGATCCATTCCTTCTTCTTTTTTTATTTTTTCCTTCATCTATTTATGCCCAAATCTGTTTTGTTTAGGACTTTGTGTTGTTCGTTTTCTTCAGTATTTGCTGAAGATGAACCAGTCTGTTGCAGTGGTTGCTGTTGTTGGCAAGTATCACTCTGGCAAGTCCTTCTTGCTGAACCAGTTGATGGGCAAGAAGAGGAGTGTTGGGTTCAGGGTGGGCCCTTCCCTTAGACCTGAGACCATGGGTGTTTGGATGTGGGGAAAGGTATAGGAATACATCTCAAGTACATGATGACGTGTCTTGCTTCTCTTAATCAATGTACATCTCAATAGTTATACATTGTATTTTACCTTGTGGTCATTGTTATCCAGGTTTATGTATAAGCTTTTATCTTAGATCTTACATATGTTTGATATTTCATCTGATCTTTCAAATTTACTGTTTGCACTTTTATTTGAGAGAGCTAGAGCTTACAGAATGATAGCAGTTATGTTTGCCGACATTCTTTATGTACCTATTTTGGGGAAAAAACAAGCAAGCAAGAACATACTAGTGCGGACTTGGCAAGTAACTTAATGAAATTCAATACTGAATATTCATACTTAACCCTTTGTATGCTTTGAGTGTTGATTGGCACAGAAAACCCCATAGCATTGTACACACTGTCCAAAGTCCCTGGTCGAGAGAGTGTTAATGACAGCATTTGATCTACCCTACTAGCCTGCACAAATGACACTTGGCTCTGGGCAGGATGTTGCCGTTATCTTCTTGGATACTGAAGGTAAGGAATTTGGATGATGCGCTGAGGGCATCATCTTGATAACATCACTAAGTTCATTCAGTCAGATTTATAACCATTCAAAAGCAACTTTTTAATGTTCTAGATAAGAATGTTCCTTAAGGCAAGCATTGGGTTTTAATCCACCCAATAATGGCTGAGAAAAGTTGTGTATTTTTTTTTCTCTTCATCAATATCAGCTCAAGATGTTTAAACGAAAAACTGCTAGAAGAAAAAGCATTATTAGTGGTAATACCCAAGTCTAACGCTGCTATTGGTTGCATCAATCTTCTCCTTCCTCTTAGAAAAAAAAAAAGAGGAAAGAAAATGAATTGCTGGCATTGAAAAAAATGCTGAAAAACCTCTAAAATACTTGCTTGTTTGCTTTATGACATGTTTAAATGGTTGGTATGCAGAGTGTTTGTTCCAGAAAACAGTTATTCTGTAAAACCCTTTTTTTCAGTCTCTTCCCTAAACAACACAAACAAGATCTATTTCTTTCATTGATTAAAGTCCAGTTGCTATTTCACATATGCTGTCTCCAGACCTCTTGTGCAATGTTTTCACCCATGTATTGCTCACAGATTACCTGCTATCAAGCAAATCAATAAGAACCTGATATACTTGCAATTTTTGTTTCAGGATTTGCAGCCAATAATGTGTCCGAGACGTACGACGCCAAGGTGTTTGCTGTCTCTGCCCTACTCAGTTCCTACCTGATCTACAACTCGGTCAAGATCATAGATCAAGCAGATTTGGACTACCTGGAGCTTCTGTCTCGCAGGACACAGGTAAGCAGGATTTGTCTGCCTGTCGGCCTGTAGTTTTGCTGAAGATGTAGAACATTAATGGAAGTACAGTCAAATCTGTCTACAGCCGCCACCCAAGGGAGACAAAAAAGTGGCTGTTATAGACATGTGGTTCTTTAACATGCTGTTTCTCTCGGAAGTAATTGTTTTTAGTGGTTGTATATGGCAGGTGATGGCTATAGACTATAGACTACAGATGGTGCTAATACATGATGTTTTAGCCAAATGAATAAAAGTATGGAGGCACATCTTATGATATTGATAGAAGTGGTAGTGGTAGTAGTAGTGGTTCCAGTAGTAGAAGGCAAAGCATATTGCTGATGTTTGTTATGGTAGTAATGTTAATGATTGTGATGACAATGATAGTAATAGTAGTGATGATGATAATAATAAACAGAATGATTTTTTTTTAATGATACTTGTAGGACCTGCATTGATTCAGATTATCTCTTGTGTAAATAAATTCTTCTCTGACAAGGCCTAGACTTCTTCTTTCATGTAGAAATTAAATGTCAAACATTTCTCTCCTCTACAGCTATTTGCCCTTAGATCTCAACTCTCTAGGGCCAAGTGGGCTCAAGACTTCAATCATGACCTCTTGACCTTTCCACCTCTACTATGGGTGAGTCCGATTGACCAGTATCTTTCATTGAACATTTTAATTTCCTTATCTTATTTTATTTTTTGGTTATTATGTTATCAATTTACTATGCTCAATGATCGAATTATATGATGCATCCAGAAGGCAATAAAGTTATCTGCCAACCTGAAATTGAGCTAAATAGGTACAGAATGATTTCTTCACATTGAGTTACATGCTGATACTATGCAAGGTAGAGAATGGATAAATAAAGATTATGCCATTTTGCACAATTCAAACTTTTGTGTAGCACTCTAGTGTAGAAGAGTCTGAAAACACTGAAGAAAACTGCTTGCAGGAATCTTAAATAAAAGATGCATCTAAATGCAACATAAGCTTAATGGGAGCAGGTTTGCGAGTGAAACAAATATGATTATACTCATCGGAGACACAAATTTGAACAGTTGATGTGTTTCAATCATCTTTTGATTTTGGTATTTACGGTGACACTATTGTTGGTCATGTTGAAATTCTAGATTTTTTCATGGGTACTCATTCACTGTCAGGTAGTCCAAGATTTTGTCCAGTCCCTGGATGCTGACGATGCAGCGTCGCACCCGGCCCGCTGGCTGCGTCACATGATGCAGTCCATGGCCTGGGAGGGCGCCGATCATCGTATTAGCCTACTGGAAGTCTTCCAGCGTGTAGACTGTAAGACTCTCTTCTTCCCAGCCACGACAAAGGACTTGCTGCAAGATCTGTCGAAGGCAAGCACTGGATTAGATCGATGTTAAACTCGGGGCTTGAACATGATTTCCATTGTGGTGTGATGAGGGATCAACAAACACAAACCTTGTGATTCATTCTCTTGGACGTATTTCACATGCAACTCTTGTTAAGATTTCATTACATCACTTTGTCATCTACTGTCTGTTTATACACAGATTCCTCTCTAGGTATATTTCTACATTCTTCTGTTTAATGATAATAAATGTAATTTTCTGGGAATGGTTGAAGAGAGCATTGAAAATCCCTCACTATGTCTTTTCTGCTGATATATTGTACGTACCCCGTGTGCCTACACTGCTGTTCAGTTTAGTATCATATGTCGTACTGTATAAATCCCATGTTAGAAGAAAAGTGTTAAGCTGCAGTTTTGATGGCTCTCACAATCCAATATGATACAGGCAATGAAAAAAAACAGATATTGATTCCTTGTGGCACATACATATTCTTCAAAAATCTTGTAGATTAATCATCATCAGTATCTGCTCAATTTCATTACATGATTTCGATTGATATTCTCTCCACAAAAACTATCACTCAGAATCACACTGCCTTTATTATCTTGACATCCTGGGGCTATTTCTAAGAAAAATGATACGTGATCTATTTCATAGGCAAAGGAAGAAGACTTGACTGAAGACTACAGACGAGAGAGGAATGAGCTGATAGAAGAGCTGAAATCTGGCCTGGTGCCAAAAGAGAAGAATGGTGAGAGTCATCCTTCAGTTCTTCATCTTCTCTTCAATGCTTTCCTTTATGATGTCACTAATCACCCAGTTTCCCCTTGTACCTACCTCCCAGTCTTATGCACCCATGTTTGAAAAACATACGTACCTAATTCATAGCTGGAAATTCAGTATTACACCAAAGAATAACATGCTGCCTGCACTCCCACCAGGTTAAAAAATTTATACCATAATCATCAACATCTTTAGACTGAAGGGTAGTGGAGTCGCCATGGTCATGTGGTGAAAACAAGGTTGACAGAAGAGAAACATGCAGAAATGGGGGATGGAGGGGGGGGGGGGTGATTTTCTAACTTTATCCCTTCTGCTTGAATACTCATACTTGGCTAACATTTGTGGAGGATTTTCCTATGATATCTCCATTTACTATGTTTCCATAGGGAAACCAATTCGAGGTCCAGAAATGGCATCCTTGCTGGACGTTCTTGTGACTGCCGCCAACGAGGGCTCCCTTTCACAGGTGACGTACCATTGCAGTAGACAGGATTACTACCAGCACCTGTAAACTTCATAAATCCTGTATAACAAAGGTTGTAGTCCTGACAACCAAAAGATATGCTACCAAGCAGGTCTATACTTGCTTACCATGTATTACTAAGGGATAAAGAGAATATAGTGGGGGGCCTTGCATGTGTTATTTTTGATTTTCAGTTCAAGTTGATGTAAAAGTTTAATTTTTGGTACCATTGTAAAGGTAATTGTCTATAGATCAATTTTGGTTCGAGTGTCAAGCACACAAGTAAGAAATACTCAAAATGGCAGCCAAAATCCAAGATGGCCGCCAACTTCTAGACTTTTGTCAAAAAATTGGATAAAACTCTCCATTTGAAGTGATTTAAGTGCTGAACCTGATATTTTCAAGGGTAATGAGATTATTGGACACATTTATAAATAAAAACAATTAATGCCTTTTGCTTAATTTGTGAAAAATTTACATAAATTCAATTTTTTAAGCTTTTTTCCTTAAAAAAATACAATTATTTAGAGACAAAATGTATATGAAATATGAAATAATCACAAAGAAATGATAATGAGGAAAGAATTACAGCGAAATCTTCCAGAAATGTCCTAAAATACATTTTCAGCACATCCGATGAATAGGGGGTCAATAGCTCCATGTTCTACAGAGGCATTATACCAAAAAGAAAGGTCTTGGAACTGCTAGCGCACCCATTTGAAGTGATTTAAGTGCTGAACCTGATATTTTCAAGGGTAATGAGATTATTGGACACAATTAGAAATAAAAACAATTAATGCCTTTTGCTTAATTTGCATAGATTTACATAAATTCCATTTTTTAAGCTTTCCTCCTTAAAAAATACAATTATTTAGAGACAAAATGTATATAAAAAATGAAATAATCACTTTCAAAGCAATGTATCAATACATTGCTTTGAAAGTGATTGCTATACAGAATCAGAGCGTATGTGAGTTTTGTCCTGGCAGCTCATATTACAGGATATAACGGTAGTTGTTGAATTCATGTTCATGGAATACAGCAGTGAACACAGAAATGTACACATGCACGTTACATGATCAGGAGTTGATATTTTCACATGTTGTTAGATTTGCGAATAGTACCCAGATCGCAGAATTCCTACAAATACTGTAGTAACCCCAGGAAAACAGGTACGGTATGAAGTCTCATTAATAAAGATTGTCTTTGATGCGTTTGAGGTGACAAAAAATGATGTCAAGTATCAAAACTAAATGCAATTGTAGAATTTGCTTTGTGTTTGCTCTGTGTTGTGGGCTGCTCAGGTACAGCCCTGTCGCGATTTATACAGCGACTGGGCTGTGTATAGTTAGTGTACAGTGTATTTACATAATATGCACAGCCCTGTACAGTGTATTTACATAATATGTGTATGCACAGGGCCTGTCACATCATTATCACAGCAAGTCATGACTGGTACTCTTAGTGGTCTCAGTCTGGTGGCCCCTGGCTGGGCCCCCTGCCTTGGGCCAGCACTTAGGCTCCTGGCCTCGGCCCGGTCATGGGCCCCATGAGCCCCTGGGCCCCCGGGCCCTGGGCCCCCGGGCCACCGGGCCCCCGGGCCTGGGCCCACTTGGGCTCTGGGCCCCTGGTTCTGGGCTAAGGCCCGTGGCCTTGGGTCCGGCCTTAGGCCCCGCCTTTGGCCCGGCTGTACTTTGTACATGGTCTATGTGAAATCAAGCTTGTCTGTAACTGTATAATTACAAATAATTACAAATAATCACAAATGATCAAGAGGTCCATACTATGAATATATGAATATATAAATATATGAATATATGATTATATGAACATATGAATATATATGTGAATATATATATCATTATATATGATTATATAAATGTGATCAGGCATTCTGTTACGGTGTCAGATCTGCAGTCATTCATATATAGCAAATTTTATGCATGTATAAATGGCATACATTCATGTGTACAGTATGCTACACTACCGCTATGAAGTAACTTAATGCTCTACCGGGAAAACCGTTCCTTACTGGTAAAATATTGTCTTACCGATCTGCTTTCATTCAAGCATTACCGTTTGAAAACCGTTGCAAAGCTGACATGACTACCAGGAAAATACTCACGTAAAGAGAGGGCTTACCGTTGGCACAACTTTTACCATACCGTACCGTTGTTACCGTACCTTTACCGATAGCGCGCGAGTACTGCAGAGCGCGCGCTCGCGCGAGTACTGCAGAGCGCGCGCGCCCGCAAATCTGTACTTCTACCAAAGATAGTAGATAACAAGATACGAAGACGCGCGATAAAAATGGACACATTATGGCTACCCTACATGACGATACAAAAGAGAGCTAAGTACAAACTCAGTACACCTAGGAACATCATTCATTTCCAAAGGTAGTGGTATCTTTATTATCTTAAAAAGATTTAAAAATTAAAGTCGTAGCTTTTTTTCGATTAAGGGGATTATTTTGAAGAACGAGATTTTAGAGTAATAAGGATTATTTCGTGGAGGTAAAAATTTGATCAACATGATCTCACAATCAAAACGCTTGATAAACAACAACAACATCTTCAAAGACAGCGCGTCTCAGGCAAAAGACACACATCACCTGAGACGCGCTGTCCCTGAAGCCGCTGCTGCTGTTCATCAAGCGTCAAGGCAGCGCGTCTCAGGTGATGTGCGTAATAGTGATTTCTATAAGATTCCCAACATCGAACAGCAAAGGCATTGAGAGAGCAGAGGACTTGTCAAACAAACAGCCAGAATTTACACTCTGTGAATTTTTCATTGCTTGTAGGAAATGCTTTTAGAAAGGACATGCATCCTCTCATGGTATGACTTCATTTTTATAGAAAAGAAGAAAAAGAGTCAAAGGTATGGACACATATGTCAGACTCGTGCCATTTTAAAGGGACATTCCAGACGATTTTCATAATTTCACATCATGTAGTACATAAATCGACAACCCCACATACAGATTTGTGGAATTTATTGTGGTTCTTGAGCAGAGAAACAATACTTTGAAAAACCTTAAACAAATTAAAAACTGAACAAGGATGATGACATAGGAGGTTCACATATTTCAGAAATGTAGCAGTGTAATTCCATTACAATACCGCTTGCTTGCGAGTTCACCTGTGTATAATCTATGCATGCCTTCTTCTTTTGTTCTGCTTCCTTGAGCCCCAACTCATGCATTCTTATAGTGACTCTGCCATGTCATCATCCTTGTTCATTTCGATTTGTTATAAATTTTGAAAATATTCTTATTCTTCATCCCAATTATCATAAATTCTGAAACTATGTTTTTTGTATCCGAGTATATCAGTAGTATGTGACATCACTGGCATTGCACTGTCACGTTTATGGACTATTAAAGATCTAGACAATAAAAAAAAAATGGATTCCGTTTGATTAATTGCTGTAAAGAGATTAGGACAGTTGAAACTTTCAAATATTCAATTATGAATATAGTTAATAGGCCATGAAAATTCCAACATTTTCTATCAACTTCCTTTATGGTGCTTCAAGTTTACAGTGTGTTAATTTTCAGCCATGCTATTAAGGAAACCACTTTTAACTCCCATATTTGCAGATTCCCAGTCGATGGTCATCTTTCATCCAGAATCTTGAGCAGTCATCGGTAGAGGACTGCTTGAAGTTCTATGATGCAGACATGAGTGTGTTGCACGGTCTCCATGACAACGGCCCCATCAATGAAGCTGAACTTGAAGTAGGAATTGTCCTAGAGGGAATGTCCCTTATTTCCTTGTCAGGGGAGGTGGGTACGTGGGCTGGGCTGGGAAGGGAGTGCGGACCTAAGAAAGGTGTCTTTTTTGTTGCCTTCATCAACTTGTACAGTAGACATTATTCTAGCTGAGCTTTGAGAGTAGTGGTCAAGTGTGCTAATATTAGTTCATATATTTCTGTCTCTTCTGATGCAAATTTCTAAAAGAAAAAGCAAGGTTTCTTTGAACAGAAACAGCAATAAAAAGAGTATATGGTTTTTACTTGTAGAATATACTCTTCGTTAGCTATCGAGTAGATATGCCTAGTAAACCATATCTGAAATCTACTCCTGATGTGAACGTATTGTAGGCCAGCTCAGACACGTTCACATTGAAAAGAAACAAAAGTCAGAATGGTCATCACTTCGCATGACACACAAGCAAGAATGTTTAATAAAAGACACATTATGCAATTAGGGAGAAGCATTGTGTTTTGCAGCTTTGTGCTGTGTTTTGTGTTTGTGTATGTGTGTATGTGCATATGTGTACATGTTTTATTGAAGATGAAAATAGACTCTACAGTTCAGCCAGCGATCAAGTTCCCCCTAGATCGCGATCACGGGCGATCAGTGATCGCATACGCGATATGTCGCAATCAATTGATTGTATGCAATTCGGCATACAATCAATTGATCGCGTATGCGGTCACTGATCGCCCGTGATCGCAATCTAGGGGGAACTTGATCGCTGGCTGAACTGTACTTCAATATCAGGAGCTGTGGTTTTGCTCTGTTCTTCTATGTCAAAGCAGCTGTTAACGGAACTGAATTTCCCTGCTTCACAGGCATGGCATGATCTTGCATTTAACAAGACAACAAAACTCCTTCAACAAGTCTTGTTTGGGTAAGCTTGTCAAAATATTCTTTGAAGTGACTAATTAGGGAGTCCAGAGTCTTCTGAAGGTTAAACAATATTGTGGATGTGTTAGCAACCAATCGTTTTCATAGATTTTGAATTTAGAATGTTGCCAGACACTGTTGAGAGAGCTTAGAGTTCCAATGAACATCCCAATACTGGGTTTGAATTCCAGACCAATTTGATTTATTCATAAGGTGAACTTAACTGTCACCATATGTAAATATGTCCTAATTCCAATTTCAGTGAAACAACATGAATCTCAGAGGGGTAAATTGTATGCAGATTAACAGTTTTCATTTTCATGATTTCAATACTTGCACTAAAATATTCTATGTAATTGAGACTGAAGATCTCCACCAACTTGTTTTTTTTTTTTTTATATTGTTGGCAAAGCATATCAAGTGTCAATTTCCTTTCATGGAATAAAACAAGGTGAAGTAAAGAAACTGTAATGATAGAATATCGTGCCATTGCTGTCTGGTAATGTATCGCTACTACATGTCCCCAGATTAAATGACATCTTGGATGGTGCATCCAGGTCACTGACCCAGCAGCTGGTTGTGTCCTTTGAAAGAGCAAAGGACCTCAATGACAAGAAGGTCAGATTAGCCTGCAGCGAGGTACAACACAGGGTGGAGGTGAGGCCTTTTTCCACTCATTGGTATCTGAGTTCCAAAGCTGATGTTTGTTTGATTTTTTTAGTAAGCATTTTCATATACTTCACTTCTCTGTGCCCTGGAAGATAGAATGAGAAAGATGGAAAATAAAAATGCTGGAGACTGCATGTATAGGTGCATTGTAAACAAAAATGGGATTTAATTGCGGTACACTGTCTTGCAAAACTTTTGCAATGTAATGAGCACAGCTCCTTATCCAGCTCTGTTATTGAAAAGGAATGTAAGCATACCAGTAGTTGTGATGCATCTCCTTGCTTTGAAATGATTGTGCATTTCCAATGGCTGCATACAAATTCTCTTGGTTTTACATTATTGAAAATTGACTTTTCTATCGTCTTCATAGATTTTTTTTTTTTTCAATACTGCCTACGGCTTTACAAGGCTCCGTAAAATCTGGTATCATTTGTCCATAATGCACACAGTTTGTGTAAGCCTCAAACTATCCCCACTTCTTTCTTTCTTCCCTGCTATAGTTGGAAGGTGAGGCACGTTTGTCGGGGCTTGACTTTCCCATGAGGAGCAAAGAGTTTGATCGTCTCTTTGTGTCTATCAGGAGTCAGTGTTCTTCTTCCTTTGAGGACCAGCTGAGAAAGTTCACCACAAGCCAGCACTTCAGGCAGCACCTTGGCAAACTCCAGGTAGGCCAGCTTGATCACTGCTAAAAAGTTGCTGAAAAGTTTTGGTTAAAAGTTTACATTGCATATACTCATAGCTCAGGTTACTTTGTGATCTTCCATGATGTTTATGAATTTTGATTGCCAGAACAATCGATAGACTGTGTATCTGTCATGAAATTCTGCACCAGAGAGTTCCTAAATATGGAATAATTTTCTTGTAAAGGTGAATGATGCTGGTTGCCGAAAAAAAAAGGCAGAATGATTTCAAATTGAATTGCACCTTTAATGAACATGAGGTAGCTTGCATTCTTTACCACTACAGTACGTAATCTTCCAGCATGAAGCTGCACTGAACGAAAGAAGAAGAGAAGAACATGTGTCCTGAATCTTACTGTCAGTAAATTATAATCCTCTTCATTCCTGTTGCCTCACAACCTTATTTGAGCCTCTCACATTCTTCTGTAATTTTTCCTTTCTCAATACCCAAACTGTTGGCAAAATTTGTTAGGTATTGTTCAAAGGATAAAAAAAATGCCTGGCAAGTTAGTGTGTTACAAGGCATTAGTATGCAGAGGGTCCAAATAGAGATATATTCTTCAGGGTAACATTGCTGTCGTAGCTAACAGATGATTTCAGGACGCAAGATAGTTTCCTGTACTATCAGTCATTTTCTTCATTACAAAAGAGTGCACCTTGTCTTATTTGTATTTTTGTCAACACTTCTTTTTATCAAAGGAGATTACTGTCATGCCAGCACTGATTACATGTATTGTGTTATAGAAATGAATGTAGGCCAGCCCTGCAGTGAAACATCAATCTTTGTCTTGTGTAGAACAGTCTCCAGAAGCTTGGAGATTCCTTCACACTGAAGAATCAACGTGAGCTGGAAAACATTCTCTTGTCTGCAAGGCAAGAAGCGCTGGGTGAGACTGTGTTTGTTTGACTTTAATCCTTTCTCTGTCAAGGGCTTCGTACAGTGTGTACAACACTTTGGGTATTTCTGAGCCAATCAGCACTCAGAACATACAAAGAGTTAAAGGTGCATAGTCCCAGTAGTGTAGAGGGCGCTGTTGATGATACTGCCGATCACTGTTAGCATTGATACAAAGAGTACCGAAGTTGAGCTGTCATCAAGAGTAAATACGTGCGTAGGTGTTGCTATTACGTAACGTTGCCTTCGTTGTCTTCTCTGCGCATCGCGCAGTCTGTAGTAATGCCAGGGTGCGTGCATATGTGCTTCTTATTATGACATCACAAAAGAAGTTTGCTGAAGCTGTTATCCCCCTCAGCCGAATCATGAGCCGAACTGTGATTGGACCACTGACTACAGTGAATCGGACTTCTTCAGACTCGGGGAAAGTGGGCCAAAGCGTAAGCGCCAAAGAGGAGTCAATAGCGTAGGTCTCTATAGGAAACTTGCGCCGTGCGCCCGCGTACGCATTTGACTAAAACACCGGGACCATGCACCTTTAAGGCTTCACTGCATCTGATATTATGGAATATGAAAATATAACATGTCTTAATGTAAGTATGTACTGCTAATAGGAAATCTGTTCTTGAATTATATTATTTGCAGTCTGCCTGTACATGCTTGGCTCACTCTAATTAAGTTACTGGTAGCAGGTCCCCATAGTATTTCAGTAAACATCACCCTAGGTGCTGTAGCATTGAAGTGGGCATTACATGGCTGAATTTATTGAAAATGGACAATAACCAAATAATTATTTTTTCTTAAATGTTTTATGTCTCACAACTATTCCTCAATCTAACTGTAGAAGTTGTTATATTTTACAATGCACGTGCAATACAGAATTGTACCAAAAGATGACAGGTAACTCTGGTACGGAACCAAGAACTGAGAAGGAGTTGAACAGGCAAAGCATGATGGGAAGGGAGAAATGTCATGAGCATTTCCTGCTGAAGGCAGCTCTAGCATCTGATGAACCCAGCCACAAGCTGCATACCAGTGCACTAGAGGTAGTACTACTGTATACTCTGTATATTTTGTGGTTTTTGTATTTCATGAGTCCATGTTTTTCTAGAATCTAACAACACATGAAAGTCTCAGCTCTTATCCTGATCTGAATACAAACTAATGACCTCGTACATTCATCCATTCATTTACTGTGCTCTTGATATTGCAAATTTAAATGCTTGCGGAATTGTTTGGAAGTCCTGTTTCACAAAAAAAAAAAAAAAAAAAGATTTGCTAAATACATGGTATATATATATATATATATATATATATATATATATATATATATACATGTATATACATGAGCATGAAGTGAAGTATGGCTCGCCTATTTTAATATGAAATTTAGAGAAAAAAAATCCACAAAGTAACATTGTAAGGGCTGGGGATAATGATGTTTTGATATCGTTCACTATTGCTTTATTTTATTTTATTTTGTTTGTTTTGGTTTGGGGGATGGGCAGGGAGATACATTTGCATGAATTATGGGTTCTCTTAAATGCTATACTTACAGGACACTGATCATGCACTTACACATATTTACTTTCTTTGACTTTGAAGCCAGAGTTGTGACTCTTTTGCCCTTGACTTGGATGTACTCTTTGGACACTTTTTTATGTTCTGTGATCATAGGCAGAAATGAAGGAGGCAGATGAGAAAAATAAGATTGAGAATGAAAATATCCTCAAGGCTACCTGTCAAAAAAAGGTAAGGACATTGATTGTCTACTCTTATCAGTGTGTTTGCAGGATATCCATTCGTATCTGGTTTGGCATTAGGATAATCTAATTGTGGTCAGTAAATGGGATATTTTTATAACAATCCTAATCCATGAGTTGAAGTCAGGTAATTACTTCTAATACAGATTATGATATCATTTAGTCACATGACGAAACAATGTTTGGTGTGGACCAACTAGAAATTAAACTTACTCACACATGAATAATCATTTAGTTCAAGTGCTGGTCAGTTAAGATCTCGTGCACATTGAAATCATTGCTATCATTTTATCATAATTGTTTTATAATCATTATTTGTATTAGCAATAGTTGCCAGTAGTGTTATACAACAGTCATAATTACTACATGTGTATAACTGTTGTCGGTGTTCTCCATGTACCACCTTACTGAAAGCATTATGGTTCACATTCAGATCATTGTTTTCTTTTTTTAGTTAGTGTGATTGTACATACATCAGTGGAAATGATTTTCTGCTGTTCTATGAGAAGGAAATATTTACATCACTCTAATCAAACTTTTCTTTTAGTGTCAACATTTGTCATTGTTTTACTTTTTTGCTGTAGATATTAGAAGTCATGACCACAGCAACAGAAAGAACCAGCAGTACTGTCATGAGCCTTCCTCTTAATGAAACGGATTTAAATGAAAGGTAATTGACTTCTTCTTTGCCACTGCCATATTGAGACATCAATTTGAAGGATTCTAAAAGACAAATCTGCTCTAAGGATATATCAGGATTTGATAGAACCATAAAGGATTAAGACACAAAGACTGACAGTATCTGGAAACAAACATTATGGTGTTTGCAATCAGATGTAAGTAAACAAACACTAGATGTGTATTTGCTGTGGTACTGAGAAATGAACGAAGCTTGTATTCCTGAGTCTTGTAAGACTCAATTACTATCACAGTCATATGCATTTTATTCATTCTTCAGTTATCTTTTACGTGCACATTTTGTTCTTTTACATGCCTGTTCATTTTCCCCATGAAGTGTTTCACAAAAAGATCATGAAAAACAAACAAGATGTTATAAAGTAGAAAAAGAATGGAGTTAGTGATACAAGCTCTTATTTGATACCTCTACTTTTTATCATTAAAAATTCAAATGGCATAAGAGATTGATTTCTTATATAGTGTTTATCAAGACCTTTGATTTCCATGATTATGAAATGCTGCTTTAAATTATTCACTTTCTGGTTCTTTTTCTTGCAGACTATTTAGAGAAGTAGATCGTGCAAAGTCTTCATACAAGGAATATCTGGTAAGTTTAGAATTGAAAAGAGGGTGATGTGATATGGCGTACAGCCTGCTGGGTTTTTTTTTTTCCAAGTGTATACATGTTTGTAGAACCTTTTAAATAGGTGCTACTTCGTGAGGGATTTTCCAACCTTCATTTCCAATGATATGATGTGCCTTTACATACCAACGTATCCTTCATAGTTGATATTTAGACAACTAAAAAGGATTTATCTGGACTTAATCACCAGACATCAAAATCATATTTTAGTCATCATAAAGTTTAATGAACATTGATTATTAGTTGAATGTTGAGGTCTTATTTTCATATAAAATTAGGACTTTGCCATGTGGTTTACATCTGGTTATACAAGTCGATGAAGCACTCTTGCCAAGACTGGATTCCATGTTTAGTGGTACTTTCTGATGATATTCAGTGCCTGCATTGTTTCAACCTTGTTTGAAGCTTGACTTCAGCAGTAGCCCAGCATTCCACTCAGGTGTCATGGAGCTGGAACGGAGACTACAGGGTCTCTGTGCCCAGAGGAGGCAAGAGAACGTGGAGGCATACTCCAGAGAGGTGATGACTACATCCTATCAGTTGAATTCAAATTGTGACCCACTAAGATACACTCTCTATATCATATCTATTGATATGATTTGTGTATGACAGCATGTGTTTTACCTCACAACAATGTTGTATGCAACTTTAAGAAGGGGAAAAAACACAAAAGAAAAGTGAATGTTTTTCAAGACCAGCTGAACAATTTTTACAATAGATCTTATCCAGCATATGCTATCAGAAAGAGAGTGTACATTCCAAATTTTCTTACTGTTACTATTATTTCTTCTGGCAAAATCCTACATGAGTCATAACTCCTGAATCAAAACTTGACATTTTGTAAGAGTTCACCTTGAGATACTTTACCATGAGAAGATTTTACTTGTGAATGGTTGACTTAACTTCAAACTGCCTATGCTCAACAACAATATATTGAGTTCTTTATATGAACTATAGTCCATAATATTTAGGATGAAAATCAAACAAAGGAATTTTTAATGTAATATGGGAAGTGGTGTAAGCACTTTTAATCTTTAAGCTGGAATAAGAAATGACAGTGGATATGAATTCATCATTATAAGAGATTATATAAACATTTGATAATAAGTTCCATTAGACAAATGTCTGATTCTGTTAGGGTAGTAAACGTGACATACCTCTGAAAGAGTACGCTGATGTTGCCCTCTTACGATAGTGTCTACATTTATCTGAGTCTCCATTAAACACCAGTGATTGTAATCCTACTTTAGCCCCAAAGTCTGCTTGGTCCCTGTCTGATTTTACATTCTCTTCATCTGCAGTATTTGCATCATTTCTCCTATTCTTATCACTGTCTATGACACGACAGGTTGAAGCTCCATTGCAGACAGCCAAGCGGGTTGCCCTCCTGTCGGTTGATAATTATGATACAGTCTTCAGTGTTACTAGATTTGTAAGTTGAATTTCTTGGTCATTGATCACTCATGTTTGAATCTAGAAATTAGACTGCTCTATAGTAGTGGCACACCATCTCAAAAATATACCTATCATGTCCACAGAGACTCTTGAAAACGGATTACTGCTAGATTCTGGTGAAGTTTTCCTGCCCAATTTGTCATGAAAATTTGGATAGAAATTGAACTCCATCACTTTGTTCTGTGTAGTAAATACAGTTGAACCTCTCGTATCCGGACAAGTCGGGACCGGGGCTCATCCGGATAAGGGATTTGGCCGGATACGGGAGACTCAATGCTTTATACACGTACATATACATACACATGTACTGATGTAGCGAATTGTAGTACCACATGTAGTAATGTGTATACTGCAACCTTTCATTGTTACATTTGGGGATGTTTGGGGATGTTAAAATGTCTGAAGGTAAGCAATTTGGAAGGAAATTTGATGTAATGTATCTTAATCATGTTCGAAGTAATATGTAATTCATGTGTGTTTGTGTAGGAGTTCTCAAGGAGTTAGGAATCCCCCTTTCCTCCCGTAATTATTAAATAAAAAATCACGGCGAGATTGCGTCCGTATAATAGAGAGATCCGGATAAAGGAAGGCCGGATAAGAGAGGTTCAACTGTACAAAGGCACATATGCACAGGCAAATGCAGAAACCATCAGACAACGTAATCATTATATTGTTAGGTACTATTAACAAGATTATCAGAGATTATGAATGATTTAAGCAATGCGTTTTCTTGTTTCTTAAATGCATTTTCTGCCCGTTTGTATGTCCAGTGGACTTTGTAGCCTTGAACAATCCTTTCCATACAAATAAAATGCCTTATACTAAGCGTTATCATATATTAAATGCACACACACACACACACACACACACACACACATGAACACAAGGATCAACTCTACAAACACTAGGTCATGTGCATACAGACATACAGACTCTAGAAAGACATTTATTTCATTTGTAAAATCTGAAGATTGAGAGACTGTGACATCTCTCCCTAGATATCATACAGCGTATAAATCAATATCTAACATATTATACCCAAGACCTAGCATACAGAACAATAGTCTTTTTGACTATCAAAAGGATTGTAATGGTGTTATTTAAAGAAGAAAAAACAGTATCAGACAATAGGAAAGAAGAACAGAATGCACTTTTCAAAACTGATATATATTATATATATATATATGTCTCTCTGTTCTTGCCCCTGCCCTAGATACGTCAGGTCTGCCTTTTGAACCTTAATGAGGGCAAGCCCAAGCATTGGTCCAGTGACCTCAAAGCCAGGATCATTGACCTCTTCATCCAGTCCGACACTGACCTCCAGAGGGTCATAAGGTCACGGGAGGGCCTCTGGTCCTCTCTTCGTGGTTTCTTCCAGTGGATTATGAGCCTCTTTGGATGATTTCTTCTTTCGATCATGTTGGATGGATTTTGAAATACAGATACAAAACAAGAAAGAGTGAATATTTTGAGATAAAAGCTCTATGCAAATCTTGGATAGATTTGTGGTTAATTACCATGGATATTATCATAATTGGAAGCAATTAGCAAAAGTCAATTTACGTTCGTCACAAAATGTTCATCCCTGAAATTACCAACAGTCAATCTATGCTCACCACAAAATGTTCATCCCCAAAAGGGTTTAAATAACAAGTAATAGATTATTGATGGCACAAGCTGAATTGTGTATACATGCAATCTTACCTGAAATTGCAACTTGATTAAACAGCAAATGTTGTGAAGTCTCAGTAATAACCAACTTGCTGGATTTCTGAAATTCACCATTTTGTTCTCTGAACAGGTAGAAAAATGAAAGAATCAATAAATACCTTAATCATCGATTCTAAGAATAGAAACAGCAACAACTTAATCACTTGCTTGTGAGTAGTAGTGACCTTCCATTTCATTGTGGCATGTGAATGTATTCACTTTAATTTCTCTGTAAGAGTACTCAATAGTTATTGAATGTTCATGAAGCCCACAATATTATGGCTTAATCATGGCTGCCTATATTTTGTTATCAACCAACGGAATGATTTCTACTCTGATTAAGTTTTGCGATGATCTGAAAGCTTGATACAAATTGTATGTAATATGACAGAAGGTGCCCAATCTCATTTTCTACAGTGAGAAACGATGCATCGGCATGAAATTTGTACTTCATCATCTCTTCTTCACATGTGCATCGCTATATTATTGATCAGTGAAAGAAAAAGTCTCACTGACAAGATTTCTGAAAAGACCAATTCATTCACAACTAGATGTATGTGCTATACTGTATGTGGTTATGCATATTTATACACACTATGATATACACAGGTCATTGGAATATTATACAAAGCCAAAGACTGCAACATCTGAAATCTGTATGTATGTCAAAACAGTTTGAACGATCAGTTTTTGATTTTCCAAAAATGTTATATATTGATGTGGTGCTGTATTAGTTTAATGAGTCTGAGTATGCATTTTGTATCACATTAAAGTCTTACTGACTCTTGTATTTGTTTGCTTGTTTGTTTCAATCCATATTCATGTAAGTCATGTGTACCTGTTTATTAAGACATTTAAGTTTTGTTTGATGTTACTTTTTTTTTTCTTTTTGCGTCAGTGAGAATTCAATTTGTTTTGTTTTCACATGCGATGGGTGATGACAGTAAAGTTTCAGCCTGTAGAGAATAAGTACAATTATTGACCTATCTGCATATTAAGAGTGAGAATTTATATCTATCTATGTATATATATATATATATATATATATATATATATATATATATATATATATATATATATATATAGAATATATATATATATATATATATATATATAGAATATATATATATATTATATATATATGTATATATATGTATATATATATATATATATATATATATATATATATATATAATATACATATATATATATGAAGAGTTTGTTTGCAAAAACCGATAAGTCCATATTTGTCAAATGGAGATATTTACGATTAAAGGTCAAGAAAAATAAAGAGAATAATAAGAACATTTTTGCTTCTTTTGACCATAACTTCAAAAATATACCTCTATATGTATAGTGACCAATATATCATTTAAAAGGTATTATTTTGTACTGTATGACAGAGATCGTACTTCAAAATCTTCAAAAATGGACTTATTGGTTTTTGCAAACAAACCCTTCATATATATATATATATACATATATATATATATATATATATATATATATATATATATATATATGGAGCTTAATACAAACATGTTTCGAAGCGCTTTACAATTATCAAATTATCTCTCTCTCTACATATACGTGTATATATATGTGTATATATATATATATATATATACATTAGATATATAATAGAGAGAGATGGGGAGAGAGTGATATACTACTCAAGTACATATACACTGAATGATTAGGGTGAAAGGGTATAGTTTGAAAAAAAGTGTAAATAATCCTATGTTGCTCATGAAATTGTTGAGAAGAGGGCTATTTTCTTTCAAGTGTTAGCGCTCAACCACTGCTATATATATATTTTTTTTTATCCATTTTTGTTCAAAATTCAATGTATTCTATTCTGGGCCCCATTTCATAAAAGCTTGGTAGAACAGCAAATTCCCATATCAACGGCCAATCAGGAAACTTGATTCTTGCCATTTCCAAGACGATTGCCATTTCATCATAACAAGAGACAGGTTACGATCTACAGCAACTTTTCATGAAATGGGGCCCCGGTGCATGCGTGACATGAAGAATTTAAGTCGAACTTAAAAGTTAAGATTGACTAGAAATGATGGTATGCTGTGTGTGTCTTCAATTTTGCTCATCTTTCTAGTTAATATGAGGATTTTTGAAACTTTTTTTTTCATGTAACGGTTAGCTATACTTGTAAGAATAATAATGGAATTATTCTGTCAATGTCGATGGTAATTTGAAGAGACGATAATTAAGGCTAATAAATTGACATGCCATAATGGTTTTTTTTTTTTTGTTCTTCTTCTTGCTGTTTTTTCGTGAAACGTACACCCCCAGGGGATTAGATTGGGGCTGACCAGAGGAGGCTGGAGGAGGCCTGTACAACAAAACAATACGATCCGCAAGCGATCAAGCTGACCTAGTTTTCGATATCATTTCGGAAGAACATAAAAGAGCAGGTAGGTTCCTGTGTTGTTCATAGTTGTGGATGCGAACTACTTTTAGCGCTACTACACTGGTAAGTGATAATTTAAGTTCATGATGAAGTGTGTCAAGTAGCCATAAATGAGGGAGACAATCGCCTTGACAATGATAACTTTTGAATAGATTCAGTGTTGGATCCGTTGCGTTGGCACAGTGGTGTTTTGTTCGACGGAAAGCTGAGCCAAATGTTTGTAGCCCAGTCGCTGTATTTGTTTCTACATGCTTTGTGCACAGCGTCTAGTCGGGCTAAGCTGAAAAGAGTTACCACCCTCTACGAAGACGGTGCAACGTCCCGGGCAGGCGGCGGCGGCGGCTTGCAACCTGGCCTGCTGGGGGGAATCGGGCGCCGGGAGTCGTTGGGCGTGGGGAGAGTGGGTGGGTGCACAGAGCATGGCAAGTTATGTTTACAATTACAAAGGTTAGCCAGTTAAAACCGGGTTTAAGTGCAATACAGTAGTAGACCTATAAACACTGGGATTCTTCCCCAAAACGATAGCCGATTGTAATGACAGTCACAAAGAATTTTATGATGTCTGGACGTGCATGGTGCTGATGAAGAATGTGAAGAACACTGACCTAGCTGACACTGACAGTATAGTAACACTGATCTGTGTATATACGTTTAGTATAGTAGTGACAGTTTACGCAGCTACAGGTACAGTACCGGTACCGGTAATTGGTATACTAGACTCTATACTGGACAGCATGGTAATTCCAGATGGACGCGCACATTTCAGGCTACTAATGACGTTCATGATTACTATAGGACTTCGTAGGGGAAAATTGTGAAATCGGCCCCACTACCCATACCGCAGCAGTGCACGTGCACCTGTGCATTAGCAAGCAAGGTTAGGTTAGGGTTGTATTTATGGTTAAATTGGCCGTTAAATTAGTAGAGGGACATTAGAGAGTCCTTCCGAAAATAAAAAGTTGAAGACCAAAGAAAAAATGGGAGAAAGGGAGGACGAAAGATGCAATGCTGTGGAAATCGGCCCTGCCCTGCCACTGTATCAATCTCGCGTAAATGCCACTTGGTGCATGGACTGGATTCATGAGTCATACTGTGGAAGAAGGCCCCATCACCGTGCTTATTTACCAATGAACGCCACACGGTTGGGCTAAATTCACGAGTATAAATAGGCGAGCCGCTGTAGTATCAGAACAGACACGCAGTGGTGGGGCCTATTTCACAAGTATATGCCTCACAGAGCCTGGTATACCAGGTTCCAGTGGACATATGATCAGTTGCTCCCACGGGAACCTGGTAGGCCTATAAGTCCTGCAAAACACAGCCTGAACGCCGAACGCAAAGCCACAGTAGGGGCCTATAACTATGTACAAGGAACGCCCCAGGGTTAGTAGGCCTATAGACCTCTACCACAGGTTCCCGTAAGGAACAGGTTAAAATTGTTTCTTGCAATTCTTTGTGGTCATAATAAATGTAAGAAAGGAAAAACAAAATCCGCAAAATCATGAAATTGGCCCCACCGCAGTGCACTTAAGGTAAGGGTTAGGGTTTAGGGTTAGGTTAGGGTTGTATTTATGATTAAATTGGCCGTAAAATTAGTCAAGGGACGGAGTCGCGAGTATAAACAGGCAAGCCACTGTAGTATTAATATGGACATGCAGTGGCGGGGCCTATTTCACGAGTATGCCACAAAATCAAATCTAAATCATATCTAAATCAAATCTATAATGCTGTCCATTCTATTAACCTGTTGAGGACGAGTCCCGAGTATACTTGGGCAAGCGTCCATGGGAAATGCATGTTCTAGCAAAATCAAACCGTCCTCAACGGCTTAAAACTGAACAATAAAATAACTTTCATTTGTAATTGATGCACTGCTTGAACCACTGGCATGTCTGTCTTTATAGCCAGGTTGAGGTATTCACTGTTCATTTGCAGATTTGTGTTGAGGCAATTAAAACTTTGGGGATTACTGATGTCCTTAACAATGCAATGGAATCCTTTATGGTTGTAATGTTACTGAGATGTGATCTACCGGTACCACTATGTACATTTAGAAAATGAATGTTATGTAGAAATCAATGTAGTGAAACGTGCTTTTGTCAATCCACTGTGTGACTTCACATGAACTGTACACTCCATTCATAAAGTTTAGCAAACATGTGACAGAATGTGGATCAAACTGCCATCAGACATTGTTCTCTGTACAACTGTCAGCAAGTACCGGTAAAGCAAAGGAACTTTGTTCAACATCTTTACAAGCACTAGTACCCGGTACTTTTGATCCAACAATGACACAGTATGCATGACTGATATCACTGTCAGCTAGGCCACGTGTTTGCATTTTGACCAAGTCATAAATGGGCAGGCATAAAAGATGAGCCAGTGTTAATTATGTATGTGGCATTGTATTGTAATGTCTCAAAAAATGGAGTATTGTATGGTTTAGTCTTTGCATAGTAATGTTCTAGTCAAAGATGTAAAATGTCACAGATAACAAGGCCAGCCATGAAGGGGAAAAAAAAAACCCTTGAAAATATCAGTGGATAAGATTCATGAAATAAATGTCATATTTGACACAGTATGTCAGATTTTTCCTTTGTACCTCTATCTTTACTCCCGTGACATTGTTACGATATACCTAGCTGGCATTTTAGCTATAGCTCTAGAATAGAAATGTTTAGGAACATTTTTGTATTGTCATAATACTAGAGGATCCTGTAAAGATGGTCTTACGGAGGATTTTCTCTTGCTCCATATTGTCTATTCATCTGTAGGAGAAGAAATCTTGCAGAAGCACCACACTGCAATAATGGCTGCAGCATCTACCTTTCCTGTTGCTGTGGCAACAGAGACCACAGATGCCCATGGAAAGGAGCCGACACCACCAGCCCTGGGCAAGGATCTGCGGGACCAGGAATTCCTCCTTGCCCCGTCTGTTGTTTACCTCAACAACGGTTCATACGGAGCAGTGCCAAGACAAGTGTTTGATGCTCAGCAAAGGTAACATACTTTGTGGTTTGAAAGAGTGAAAGCAAAATTTACCAGAAATCTCAAATCAGATTCATTCGTGAATTGCTTCATTGCAACAAGAACAGCGTGATCATGGAATTATCTAAAGCCCCATTTCAACTGAGCCTTTCAAATCAGAGTTTATACAGCACAGTGTCCAGGCAATCTTTTTTATCCTGCCTGTTAACCCGTTGAGGACGGCTTGATTTTGCTACAACACGCAATTCCCATAGACCCTTGCCCGAGTATACTCGGGACTCGTCCTCAACGGGTTAAAACAGTCCACCCAAAATATTGTTCTGACGTTGTCACGCTAACTTAAACCAAATCCTACCCTAGCCAGCTAGAGTAACTACCCCAACACTACCCTGACAACTCTTCTGTTACATTCTCGCAGTAACATTCCTTTGCTCAAGTCTGATTCAAACTCAACATGCATGTGCAATATTCCAAACTGAGTGGCACCGCTCACCAATCATGTGCATGGATAGTAATCACATCCCCTTCGCGCATGAACGGGTATTTAATACGGCAGCCTATCAGGGGAAGGTTTTTGGTGTGTGTCTGTGAAAAAAGTACCCCTCACTCTCTCCTGCAGTTTATTGCTCGATGCATGGAATTTTGTTCTCTGTATGTTGTTGTGTAAGGTCTGTCAAAACAGGGCTTTGAACCATGTGACTTTCGTGGTTGTAAAGACTGTTCATGCATGGCATGACATTATGTTGGGGGAAAGTATACCAGGATAATGAAAGGGGTATAAGATCGAGAGGATATGACCTGGGTTTACAGGAAATTGTAGAGTGGCACAAGGGTATAGAAAATGGGAAATGATTGGAGAAGAGGATGTTGATGAAATATACCAACAGAATCGAAAGAAGTTTATGCTAACTGGCAAGATCATCTCAAATACAAAGCTGTAGATAGAAAATAGCCACCTTTTGGAAAAACAAACAAAAACATCTAAACCTCTGTCACTCTAAATGTTATGGTATTGTGCTGCATTGACCTTCATAATGATGATTTAACAAAACTTTGTATTGTACCAGCTAAACACATGTACATAGTGACTGCCTCTACCATTAGACCTAACATGTGCCACGTAAATAAGTGACTGTAGTGCACATGACCATGTACTTTCAGAGAACACAGATAGAATCATGAAACAACCCATCCTCAAAGAATTTTGTCCTGTATTTAATAGTAAATCCAGTTTGCATCAGCTGCAAGTTCTAATATGATGATTCATGCATTGCCATGCACTTTCACTTGTAGATGCCTTTATATATTGTTTTTACTGTATCAACCTTTGTTTTTTATTTGTTTTAGCAAATGATGCTAATTTTACCAAGAAGTCAAAAGCAAGCTAATGCAAACATGACCTGTAATTGGAGAAACTATGAATCATTATAGTTTGTATCATTTACTGGTCTGAAATTGACAAATGCACAATGTTTGTCAAAAGTAATTTGTGCTCTAGCTCCTTAGACTAAGCAGTATTTTTTTAGTTAATTGCAGAATTTATCCATTACCAATGTGGATGTAACGACATTACGTGTGTCAAAATGTGAGGACAGTACTATCATTTATTCCATTGTATCCAGGTTTGCTCTACCCCTGTGATCCTGTTTTCTCAGTAGGTATACTGTGTATGGGGGGGGGGGGGGGTTTTCCTTTCTTCATCTTTTAGGGGATTATTGTTTACATTATACGTTACTCATTTTGTACAGATTGATGAGAGAGCGGGAGGCCAATCCGGAGGAATGGTATCGCTTCACAAGACTTGCCAGGTACAGAGAGGCCGCGGAATGCGTGGCAGATTTTGTCGGCGCCAAACCAGAAAACCTAGTGCTGGTCGAAAACGTCACAACAGGTATTAAGGGTGTACCCAGCAGTGATTATCCTGTAGACATTGCAATGGATGCTACCATGTATTTCTTGTTAACCCATTGCATCCACAATTCTCTGAGTGCCTTTAATGCCCCTCAAACAAGATTCTTTTTGCCTGTCGACAGAGAACGGACAGGTTGGTAATCCACCTGTGCAAAAGCAGTCAAGCAGTGCATGTATCCCCTTTCCACGGTCAACTACATGTGCCATCGAACAAAGGAAATATTGATCTTATGTGAGGTATCAATAGAGCGTGTGCTGATGGGCTAAAAAACTCTTATGTTCTAAACAAAACCTGGCACCTGAATGAATGGGGTGTCTAGGGTCAGTAAACACAGAAATCTACTGAGCTCGGCTTTGATCGCTGTGTTCATTTTCATACAAGTTTTATAGAAGAACAAGCACAAACTAAATCAGAAAAAAGGTAGATATTGGTGTGATATAAGCATTTTCCAACAGCAAGAGAACAAATGCTGATAGAATAAACTCTTATCTTTTTATCAAACACATTTTTTCCGGGCATTGTAACGCAAGAAATATGAATTTAGGCCAAGAAAGCAGGCGCTCTTGTCTTAATTTTGGGAACCTGGTATACCAGGTTCCTGTAAGTGACAAGTTTAGGGAAAGCTACCCCAACAGTGAAAGACAGAAAAGCAGGGCACAGTTCAAAATCTGAGTCATACTAGACTCGTAACAAGAACATTTTTTTCCCCTAAAAGGCACCAAGTGAAAGAATGTGGTATCTTGTATACTGTAGGTATTACTGTAAAACGAGGAATTTTCGAGTGCATGTTAATTTTGCAAATTTCACAAGAGCCGAGTTTTGCCAAATTAAAATGCACGCTATTAAAATATCTTTTTACACTATTTGCATTGAATGTTGGAGGCAACTCACAAAAATTTCATGCTGCTAATAAGGCAGTCAACTTCAATACGCCAAAATTTCATGCCACGAAAATATTGTGTTTTTACGGTACTATGCAGTCAGGCAGTCACCTGAAATGAAAAGAGTGGGGAATCTTTTACATATGTCTTTGATCAATAGTGAGATGGACCACTGTCACATGAGACCCAAATCAAATTTGGTGATAATGATGTCATTGCCACACTGTAGCTTGCATATTATGATTGTGAAGAATATCTGTTCCCTTTTTTTCCTAAGATAATCATTACTCATGTAGTTCATGTCCAATTTATGAAAAATTTCACTTGTTTGTTTGTTTGTTTGTTAGTTTAGTTGGTTCATTTCACTCTTTACTATTCATGAGAATTAATTTGCACATGGTGTGAAGTTAAATCTTTAGAGTCAAACAAATTTTTATTTTTTTTATATTTCCACCCATGCAGCCACTAACTGCATCATCAAGTCTTTCAAGTTCCAAGCTGGTGACCAAATCTTGGTTTCAAACCACACATATGGGGCTGTGCTGAAAGCTGTAAATATGATCATCGATCTGCAGCCAGGTAGAAGAAATCACATGTCACAGTGCAGTTTAGAATGATGGAAATATATTAATGATAACCCATTCCACAGAAATTTTTTTCTCATCTATCACTCATGAGAAGGAAAGTTTGTTGCTTCAGACCACCCACCGACGTTATCGGGCTGCAGTCTGACGACTTCGACTTGTGTTAGTCGCCCATCAGATCAGTGTCAGACACGCCAGGGTAATTCGTTGAGGCAAGATTGTCTGGTGTGGACCACACATGACATGTCTGACACTGACCCGATAGTCAACCAAAACAAGTCGGATTCATCAGGCTGCGATCCAGTACACTTCGGTAGGTGACTGGAAACAACAAACTTTGCCTCTGTAAGAGTGACCGATGAGAAGAAATCTCTGTGGATTGGGGGCATCAATTAGGATACAAATTACCCATTCAAGGTACCTTTGGAACAGTCTTACACACCTGATATGAGGTGATAGCCGCAGGCGTGTTTTGACTTATTCAAAGGTACCAAGTGTGTATTAAATTTTTCAGTGGAAAACATTAAAAGACATTGTATGTGCTATTGTTGCAGTGAATATCAGTGAATTTCATATACTAGTGGTTAAGAATATCCTCCCCTTGCTTTTGCAAGGGCATTTCTATTTCAGTAAATGCTATTTGTATGCACATGATAGTTTACAGAATGGATGACATGTCTTCAATGAAAGAAAATTTGTTGATAACGAAAGAGTTGTCTTGAGTAATCAGCACCATGCCAGTATATGATTGTTGATTCTTTTTTTTTGTTTTGTTTTTTTACTTCTTGGTAACCAAACTGAATCTGAAGTGCATACTTCTCTCAAATATTAACTCTAACAATCAAATCAAGAGTTATGTGGGGGCTGGGGACCATGTAAATGTGTTTGCAATAAGAGCTTTTGTAAAGAGATGAATGTAAGTGCTTTCATGACCGATAGTTATTGTTGTACCTTTACTTTCAGTGCTTGTTTTTTATTGGTTTATCTGTTTCTTTGTTTCAGGGGTCAGTGTTGTGAAAATTGAGATACCCTTTGAGACAACATCAGAGGAGATTATTGACCGCCACGCGAGGGCGCTAGAAGAAAATCCCAGAATCAAGATGGCCATGCTGGATCACATCACCAGTGCATCAGCAATCAGGATGCCTCTCAAGGAGCTGATCGCCCTCTGTCGTCGTCACGGTGCGCTGTCGGTCGTGGATGGTGCTCACTGCCCCGGGCAAATCCCCCTCAATCTGGAGAAGATTGAAGCCGACTTTTACTTTGGTATGAGTGCATTCTACATTGTAATCAAAGAGATTTTTCTCACTGCCTATAGAAGGCAAACTATAGACTGCTGTATACACTATAATGTATTTAATGAGTCTAAATTTTCGCAAATCAAGACTTCCCGACAGTTTCGCGAGTGGTTAAATTCGCGATCGTGGAGTCCTGTACTAAATGGAGCAATGTATACATGTGTGTCACATTCGTATCAAGATCAGAGTCAACATTTTTTTCGCATCTTTAATTTCGCGAACAGCAGCTGACACGCGAAATTCACGAAAATAAAGACCTTGTGAAATATTTGGCGTATACAGTAATGTCTGTGTTAACAAGAAGCCACACATGTTACCCACTTTAATAGTAATGGTTGACTTCACTCTGCACATGTGCTCTATGCGCTCAAGTAGGAGTCCAGACTCTTATTTTACTTATATGCTATTTGGCTGCTGCTTGGTTGTTCATATGCTAGCATGCTAGCCATGACGGGTAAGCCTAGTTCCTTGCGTCTCTCCAACCCCGCGCAATCACAGAGCAACGGGGGGTGTATGGCCAGTAATCACCCTAATACCTACTGAATATAAGCTCTTTGATTTTGATTAATTTTTACATCTTAACCCGTTGAGGGCGGACTGATTTTGCTACAACACTCATTTCCCATAGACACCTGCCCGAGTATGCTCGGGACTCGTCCTCAACAGGTTAAGGTCAGATTCTACACCATGTATATATTGGCTTGAATGAATTGAGTAAAATCACATGAGCGGAATAGTTTACGTTTCATCTAAATCATGCCTAAACATGATTCAAGTGTTTTCCAAAAAAAGACTCCATTAGTGATTTTAGTGGCAACCATGCATTCAAATAAAGAGTGATGACAAAGACTGCTTGCTCTGCTATCTCTTTCTGTAAAGGTAATCTTCACAAGTGGTTGTTTGCCGCCCGTGGCTGTGCCTTGTTCTACGTCCATCCGAAGCACCAGTCCTGGATACGCACCGCCATATCCTCACACTCTACCTTCGCAGAGGAACTCTGTGAGCGATTCCACTACATTGGAACACGGGACAACACGCCTTACTACTCAGCAGCTACTGCTGTCACCTTCCACAAATCTCTTGGGGGTCTGGTAGGTGTTTGTTTTTAAACTGATAGAAATAGATTACAAATTGGCTTCTGTAAATCCAGAAATATTTGTGGTAATAATTTTTACATACCATTATTCGTACTAACTTTGGCTGGCACAAATTCTATATCATGTGAAAATATCTTCATGATCTTTTCTGTTAATAATTGGAAGAAAACATACAAGTATTAGAGCAATAATGCACAGTGCGAATTTGAGAACCTGCACATGTTTTTGAGCCACTCACAGGCTACCCAGTGCAAAAATAATAATGATGATGATAATAATAATAATAATAATAATAATAATAATAATAATAATAATAATAATAATAATAATAATAATAATGATAATAATGATAATAATGATAATAATGATAATGACAATAATAATAATAACAACAACAATAATAATAATAATAATGATAATGATAATAATGATAATGATAATAATAATAATAATGATAATAATAATAATTGCTCAAAAATATCAACATTTACGATACTTTCCTGTAACCTATATCAGTATTTTTGGGAGAGGGATAATCTGCACAAAAGGAGATTTGAAAAATCAGATCATCTTATGATTTGATATGCAAGTGATATATCTATAGTTTATCAGAATTGAACTGAAACTCCAATGATTATTGCAGGATAAAAAAATGCCATGCGGAAATAAGTATACCGGTAGCATACATTTTGAACTCTCTATATATTTTATGGTTGTCGTGGTATTTGCATAGATTTAATTAATGGTTCCTTTTTCACTTTTAAGTGTCTCCACATCTTACAGAAATTCTTGTCATTCCTGTCAGTTAGAATCAGTGTCATGTTGTTTGATGAGCTCTCATCTCTCTCTTCTATCTCTGCAATCAAAAAAAAAAATGAAAATAAGGAGCGCATAAGTGCCTACAACACCGAACTTGTGACATGGGCAGCGGACATGCTAGCTTCAGCATGGAAGACGAAAGTGATTCTACGGGAGGAGTCCCTGAGGGCACCAAACATGCTCCTCATCGTCCTGCCGGACACACCCAAGTTGGCCGAGTATCGATGTGAGAATGGCAATTACAACCTGATTTATGACCTCGCCCAAGCCGGCGCTGGGGTGGCGGTCACCAACGAGGGCAGTCGACTGTTTGCTCGCATCAGCGCCCACGTGTACAACTACAAAGAGGAGTACTACAAGCTGCGAGACGTAGTCATCAAAGTTCTGGATGTAGATGTGTAACTTGATATTTTTCTAGGAAGCGATCTTATGCAGGAAAATTCAGAGTAAGATTAGCATCATATGCTCTGTACTGTGGTATTTGTAATCATGCCCCAGTACTAGTGTGAGTCTGGCTCACACTAATGTGGTATGGAAATGTTGAAATCGTGACCATCAAAAAGAACAGTTTTAAAAGGGAGACATGAGAATCTTGGCTGTTTCAAGGATTAGATGATGGCGATTGAGGAGAGTATTCCAGTGGGACTTAATAATGAAAGTGCTGCTTGAATGAACTGTTATACATTGTCCAAAGTGCAATTCAGGTGAATTACAGTTTCAGATCATGATTTTCTGCATATTTTGACTCTGCAGGGATAAGCAAAGCTTATTTCATTTCATGTGGAAATGTTGACGTGGAAGTATTTTTTATTTTTTTGAATGAAGGGAATCCTGTGTGTTGTGGTAATTTTAGCATTTTGATTGCGGAGTATATGATAATGCTGTCAGTCACTCGGGAAAGATTACTGATGTTACATCTCATTAGCATTTTGATAAGTTGATATAGTCAATATCTTTATATTCGTGAAAAGCTGAACTCAAGTTCAGTAAAGTTTGAATTTTGTTTTGATTTTTATTGTCACCTTCAAAGTTTTAATTAGACTTAAAATGAGTAATCATCTGAACTGGAAAGAACCTCCAGCAGCCTTGGACATATCTTTATTTGTGAACTAAGATGCTTTTTCAAAGTAAATATTTGAGAAATTAGGGAAAGGATTCCCAAAGTCAAGCGGGCTCACTCATCAGAATCATTTAATTCTGTAATGAAATGAATTTGCCCCATCTAAGATCATAAATGTGTAACATTGAATCTGATGTTTTGGAAATGATCCATGTAATGAATGCCTTAGTCTTGCGATGTGTTACACATTGATGTAAATCATTTCTGCTTGTTACATGACATAACCAAGCACATGGGTATATTTTTTCAGAATCTGTAGAAAGGCAGATTTTAACAAAGTCTGCCCATTTCTCACATGTGAAACATTTTCTAAATTGTTCCAAGTTATGAAGTCTTTGATGTAATTTACTAAAATGGCTACCTCCATATCCACTGTATGTATTTGATTGTAACTTCCAACCATTATTGGACTATGATACCTTTCTTATTCTCTTTCTATTTTTGTTTTGTTCATTTCATTACTACATGTATAGCAATGCTGCACACAGTTTGATGCCCAATAATCAGAACAGCTCCACCCAGGCCAAACCATGGTCAAGAATGTAATGACATTATGCATGCATCCAAGCCCTTGATCCTCATTATAATCTGGATCGCTGCCTAAACTTAGCACTTGTTTCTTGTATCACAATGGACGTGTCCTGAAATTTTCATCAAAATCAAAATATGTTCATCAAAATCAAAATCTGTTCATAACTCCTTGAGTTACATTGATAGCAGACATATGAACAGACAAATGCTAGCAGAAACATCGCCTTTTGGTAATGATAGGTAATGAATGTGCACACATACTGCCATTTCACCTCCGCCTATGCATTATAGAAATATATTGTAATTGCTAATCATCGTTTGAACATTAGAGTGGTCTCACCTTTGCAAACAAACCCGTCGATTAATGCAGTTAAAAATTGAAGGTCCTTCGTTTCAGGATTTCCAGAGGCATACTTCAATAGTATACAAATGATGCACAGGATAGAGTATTGACAACGGTTGCAAACATGCACTCGGCTGCGCCGCGTGCATGTCGCACCATTGTCAATACTCTCGAGCGCGCCGCACCTTCACTAACGCCACAAAATAATCCTGTGCATCATTTGTTTTATAAAAATGGGTCGAAAACTAACAGCATTATTCATGTACCTTTGTGGGTCAATACCAGTCAGCTACATGTAGCGCTTGCTCAAAAGTCAAGATGTCGAAGATGTTCGTCCCAAAGATTTACGCACGTCGCACTCGGAAATCCCGCGCATAAGTATTGTACGTACGTATAAGAGTATACGTACGCCACGTGTTATGCACAAGAAAGGCCGCCGGCTGTTGTGGCAGCCCGCGGCCCGAACTAGAAGTTGTTTACAGGATTGACAGCGCGTATAGTAGCGCGTGACGCACTTGTAACAACTGATTGAGTGCGCACTGCTAGTGTAAACATTGTGACGTACGTCAGGCCAGGGAGGTGGAAGAGAGACTCTTCTTAGTGCATTTACTAAGAAATTAATGCACGCACACGTGACTCATTTCAGCGCTTCCAATTGGCTACATTCTTGAACCCATTTTATAAAATCTTGTAATCTGTATTCCACCAATGGATGACATTTTTTGTAATGCACGGCTAGCCACAGTCTAAAAGAAACGTGAGCAGTTGATTGCTGATATTGTCCATGTCTACTTGTGAATCCACTGCTTGAGGATATACAGGTAATTAAATTCTGCAAACTACCTCATTTAGTTTTGCATCCATTTGACAGAGACTATCAAAACTATTTACATTCACAAAGTTGGACTGTTGCAGTCAATATAATTTAAATGCAGAGATGCCAAATGCTACTGTGTTGACAGTATTTCGTATTATCTTTCTGTCAGTCATACTGCAGGTGTCGTGAAATATAGTATTTTAGCAAAACTTTATTTTTTCACATGTATATGGCAGGAAAGGTAAAAATACAGTTTGTCTGCCACTATGGGTCTCAACCAAAACTAAACGATCCCTTTAAAAGGTTGGCATCACTGTGATTGACAGCATGTAATGCACAGCTTGCTGTAGTCTTAAAGTTTCTGATTGCTGGTTTCATAGTCGTCCTTGATTACTTGTAAAAACACTGAATGTGGACATTATACAGGTACATTTGTAGTTCATTTCTGCAAACTACCTCATGTTATTTTTATCCATAAGGTAGGGACTACAAAACTGCATACCCCCAAAGTTTGGCTGCTGCAGTCATATTTATATGCATGTACTGCATTTGCCTTCCATAGATAAAAGATGATAGTCTTTAAGAACTCTTGCAGCAAAAACATGTGCAATTGTTATATAATTGTTATACAAAGTGTACTGAAGATGATATTGTTGACATTTAATGTATTTTGTATGTGATCAACTTTTTCACATGGTGTTGAAATCACATCTCTGGAAGATTTTATTTTGCTTGCGTATTAAATTAAGTTTAAGCAAAAATTGAGAACTTTGTGGCACTTTGATACAAGCCAGTATCCAATGTTTGTCTTCGAGGTTGACACTGTCATGTTTAACCTAGTTTTCAAAGCATGAATTATGAAAAAGATAAATGATCTTAAGGGACAAGTTCACCTTCATAAACACAAGGATTGAGAGAATGTTGCAATATTAGTAGAACACATCAGTGAAAGTTTGAGGAAAATCGGACAATCCGTTCAAAAGTTATGAATTTTTGAAGTTTTTGTGCAGTAACCGCTGGATGAGAAGACTTCTGCAGTGTGTAATGTCACATGCGTACAACAATGTAAGGACAATATAAAGAGAATGTCACAAAATATCATCTTTTGAAAAAAGTACACATTCCCTTGACTCGTTACCGACATATGTTATGGGTAATATTATTCCCCCTGCCTTTAGAAAGTGGCAAGTCAAGTGCTCTTTTATAATGCGAAAAAAGTGAAAATATGTTGAATTTTCTTTACATTTTCTTCATACTGTTGTACGCATATGACATTACAAGCTGTAGTAGTCTCCTCACCCAGCGGCTCCAACACAAAAATTTTAAAAATTCATAACTTTTGCATCGATTGTCCAATTTTCCTCAAACTTTCACTGATGTGTTCTACTAATATTGCTGCATTCTCTCAATCCTTATGTTTATGAAGGTGAACTTGTCCTTTAAATATTTGACAAGGCTACAGGGCTAAGCGCTCAAAGCTATGACTGAAATGAGATGACTATTGGCCAAAGCAGTACCGTATATAAAGAGAGTCTGGCCAACTCGGTTTTCGGCTCATGAGTTTTGAAGCCTGTGATTGGTCAAAACGGGTCCCGTGATCTTTGTGGAGCCATGTCGTTACTAAAGTGCGCTCATACGCAGTGCCCATTGTTAACTACCCCTTATTTGGCTTGGTTATTTTGTTACGTCTGAGCGTACACGCTAACCCTGTAACGCGTAATACGCGTGGTAACGACATGGCGTCCAATTGGCAGTCGGCCAGACTCTCTTTATATACGGCACTGGGCCAAAGTAAGACACCCCAGCCCACCAGTAATAATGATAGTAATGATAATGATAGTTGCATGTATGTGGTGTTTTATATGGGTATTTCTAAGTGCACTGATGCTATTTATACATGAAAACTACTGAGGACAACAGCATAATATGGACAATGCAAAACCAAAATAGTAGTAACGAAAGAAAAAAAAAATGCATTCACTGTGTGCATAGTACATCCATGTACATAGGGCACCAGCCCAATTTTCAGGGCTGGTACATTAATACAAGGAGGTTTTATATATGGAGTTCCTCCAACTGGCTGTAATTATTCAAACAGTTGTCAAATTTCTATTGATGTACAAAAGAATTCCACAGGTGCACTTGTACCTTTGATGATCGATGTTCGAGGCCGCCGTCTTGCTGAGTAATCTGAAGATTCATTTTGAACGTTATCATAATGTTTGCCATATTTTGCTTACATTATTTATTTATTAAATAAAATGAAATTCCACTTAATGATAAAGCATGTAAACAAAAATCAATCCCATCCAGAAATTTGTGCAAAAGTGTAAATCAGAGCTGTATCGTCTGAAAATGGTTTTATCACTTTTCCGCTTAATTTCCACAAATGAAACTAATATGGAATAATCTTCAAGTATAATTCTTTATTGATAGATATATCAGATTAGTGCCTGGGTATGCCCAGTCAAGTAAGACCCTGTTTACAGTGCGAGGCCAGGCTCCGGCCTCAATTGCACGGCCGAGCCTCGCAATTTTGTCCGTTTACACTGCTGGGCTCGGCCGTGCTTTTAATTCAAACCTTTCAATATTTTGTCGTAGTGGCGCTCTGCTTGTAAACAAGCACAATTTGGTATAGTCTGGTTTTCAGACCCTTTCCCAACTGGATTCCGTGGCGACAAAGTCGCCGTTCGGGCAAAGGCCTTTGCCGAAGGAAAAATCCTTTGCAGGACAAAACCACCTTAAACTATACTAGTTTTCGACGTGGAGGGGGTTAATATCGTGAATAGCGAAATAGTATGGGCAGAGGGTCTGGAAGCTAGACTAAAATTGGCCGCTCATTTGGCCCAGTTTGCGTTTACACCAAGAAGAGGCCGGGCTTGGCCGCGGCTTGGCCGTGGCCGAGACCACCTCCAGAGCGTGGCCAAATGCGCGGCCAATTTTGGCCTCGCATTTGGCCTTTTGCGCATTTACACTGAAATGAAGGAGGGCTCGGCCGCGGCTCGGCCACGGCCAAGCCTCGCACTGTAAACGGGGTCCACTTTTTATCTTTATTTCAGCATTTTTTGCTCAATTTCTATTCGCGCATCCACGTGTCTGTACCACTTACCTTTTATAAGAAGGGATAGCGAAAAGTAATTACCATCACAAAGACATACCTTCCTTTGAAAGTGGCTGGTGATTATGCAATGAGACGCGAGTCAATTTTCTTCGTATCTATGCGGCAGATCCTGTTTGGCACATGTTTCAAATATTTTTGAGCGGCGGCTTCGAACATCTAGCAGAGGAAATAAGACAGTTGTGACTCCATTTTGTAGAACCTCCTTGATTAATATCAGTCATATAGCCTTTTCTACAGGTTGAAGCTGGACCATGCTCAATGAAATGATTTGACATGCTGCATAGTCAAGTAGATGTGATATCAATCTGTCACTCA
Organism: Diadema setosum; assembly: GCF_964275005.1. NCBI lineage: Eukaryota > Metazoa > Echinodermata > Echinoidea > Diadematoida > Diadematidae > Diadema > Diadema setosum. The sequence continues at coordinate 35,732,008 of NC_092701.1, forward strand.
TTAATGACGGGAGGCGATACATTGAAATCATGGTTTATGAAATAAATAATATATCTGAAATATTCAAAATCTGGTGCTTGCTCTGTAATGGATATGTAGTGATTTACATCTTGCTATGTAAGTGATTGTAAATACAAATTTTTCATTCAGAACTTTAGTCCCTGTTTTTGCAGATACATCGATCATGTGCAGTCTATTTAAGCCGTTTCATACTGAATTCTTAAATCCCCATAGACTTAACACACAAGTAACCAGGTTCCCATAAGGAATGGGTTAATATTGTATCAAAATATTATTTTTACATTGTCTCGTAACAGCAATGAGCAAAACTTGGTGCAACAGTGCACAACTCTGGTCACCAAGCTGTTATCTCATAGAATGAATTGGCTCATTTTTTTTTTATGACATTCATGAGCAAACATGACATGATAAGATAAATGTTAGAGACATGAGTTAATGATGAGACATTGTTCTTTTGGAGGTTCGTTATTTGTGGATATGTAAGAGTTGTGAATCATCATGACACAGTGCCCATCAAGTCAAAGTTGGGAGTGTGATTTTGGGGAATTGGTTGCTATAGTGATGATGATGATGATGATGATGACGACGATGACGAAGATGACGATGATGATGATGATGATGATGATGATGATGATGATGATGATGATGATGATGATGATAATGATGATAGGACACTGTAGCAACTTTGATGTTAGTTACTGTTGGTACCTTTTGTGCAGAATGGTGTGTTTCCCGGTGGCAAAGGTAGTAGTGATAATGGTGATATTGATACAATTGTGCTAGAGTTGCCATGAGGGATGATGATTGGGGAGTGGGAACGATAGTGATGATATTTGGGTGATGATGTTTTGGAGGAGTTGGTCTTTCCTCGTGCGCTTGTGATAGCAGTATTGTCACTTGTGGTGTAGGCAGTGGTGGTGATGACACGATGGTAAGAATGGCAGATGTGTGCTGGAAGCTGTATGGGTGATGATTTCAGTAGGGGGTGGAAATGTCCCTCTCTTTTTTTAAGAGGAGGTTAGGGGAAAATAAAGTGAAAACATTTCTACAAGTCGACACGATTTATGAGGCCATGACATCACCACCGCATGGACTTTGTTTACACTTTTCTGCATTTATTTCAAAATAAATGTGAACAGTGATAACGGGATATATGCAAATGACAAATAAGGTGATAAGTAAACATAATGAAAGAGCAGTAGTGTGTACATAAACAAATTTGAAGCCAAAATGGGATTTTTGATTACTGCAGAGGGTGAAACTATCGTAAGCAAATGCTTGGCAGTGCTTGAAGCAATCTTGGCAACGACAAAAAAAAAAAAAAAAAAATGTATGTATGTAGCGCCTTTGGGTGTGACAGGTTCAGAGAATAAGGGTCATCATCATCATCATCATCATAATTTGTTTTTCTACACTTTGTGCGTCGTGAAAGTAGCACTGTGTTTTGAAAACACTTGAATCTAAAATTCTGTAACTCGGATCTTTTTGTCACATTGCAGTGAAACTTCCACCATTGTTTATATTTGATTTTAGTCCGTTTCAACAGAGCATATGAACTTTGAATTGTGCTCTCTTGATGTCTCTTAATACAATTTCTTTTTCTTTTCGACCGTTGTTCTTCGCATTCTTTGATTTTGTCAAGTTTGCAGCAAGCTTTTTTTTTTTTTTTAAAGGTACTAACTTGCATGACAGGTGGTGTGTTTGCGCTTGTGTGTGATTCTTTTTTTTATTTTTAGTTGATCAACATTGCTGATTGTATATTGTATTATACATTCAAGATGAATGTTTTTGTCATGCGATATTATAGAAATCAAAGATTATTGAAAAATAAAAAAGTGTGTGTATATTTTATTTTATCATTATTGATTTATTTGGTTCATATTGTAGATTGTTTTGTGTGTACCTTTTTGTCATTGTTGAGTTTTTGCAAATAACAACAACTGAAAGTTACAGCAAGTTTTTCTACTTATACGAAATATGTAAATTACATTTAGTTTTGATTTGTACACATGTGCTTCATTTTTATTTTTATGCTGACGACAATGATGATTATGTTTTAAGAGGTTAGAGGCTTAGGGTTGGGGGTCGGGTGGAAATCCAGGAATCTCCTACATTTATGTTGACGTATTTTTTTTTCAGTTTTTGAAATTAATGTATGAATATATTTATAAATGAAGTCAAGGGTTGGATGATTATATTGGAATTGTATAGTGTTTTTTATGTTTTGAAGTTTGATAAGGATTATGGAGTTAAGGGGTGGGGATCAGGGGTTGAGTGATAATTTTTTAATGATTGTTAAATGTTTCTTAGGGGCAACATGTGTAGGTTCACATGCCTGCGGGCAATAGTAAATGTATTTACTTTTGTGTGCCCTGACCCTCATGTAGTCTCCATTCATTTCATTTTCATTTTGTGTAACGTGTACAGTACAGTGTACCCTTTGTAATGTTCATTCTGGTTTTTGTTTCATGTTTGTGATGTTAATGATATGTATCCTAAATGGCATATTTCTTGTCTAAATGTTGTAATTTCATAACTGAAAATGCAAAATTGCGAAAATTGCAAAAATGCGAAAATTATAATACACTAACAACATACATTATTGCATTTATAGACTGATAGTAACTTGTGTAAAGTGTGTAGATGGTAGCCTCGTGTCCTCGAGTATGCCCGCTGAAACATACCTTTAGTAAACCTTACATTTTTCATTTTCTTCTTTGCTTTCAAGCAGTATAAGAATATTTTTTATTGTTCGAACGATGCGATCAATTTTAAGCTTTTAATGAGTACATTTCAGATAAATGGCAAAGTGAAAGTGGCTCGCTCGTTCTGCCCGTACTTATAGTAAAATGAAAAGTTTTCATAAGTTATTATCATAGTCCTTTGCAGTGATTTCTTTTACTATGTTTAATTCCTCAGAAATTTAATTTCAAATGCTCTATAAAAGCGACTTTTATACTCTGTTTTTACAAAAAGTCCCTACCGTGGGAGGGGGTATCCCCCTCCCACACCCTCCCCCCGCTCGGTCGCTTCGCTTCCTCACCGAGGATCTCACATCATCACATTATTATGTACTCCCATGTTATGATCATAGTCCTTCCAACTGATTTTTTTCAATATGTTATTTCCCTAGAAATTTGCTGAAATTTGCTTTTAAATGCTCTATAAACGCGACTTTTATACTCTGTTTTTACAAAAAGTCCCTACCGTGGGAGGAGGTTTTCCCCCTCCCACACCCTCCCCCCGCTCGGTCGCTTCGCTCCGTCGCCGAGGATCTCACACCATCACATTATCATGTACTCCCTTACGTAATAATTATAGTCCTTCGCACTGATTATCTTTTACTATGTTTAATTCCTTAATTTGTTTTTCTTTTAAATGGTCTATAAACGCGACTTTTATACTCTGTTTTTACAAAAGCTCCCTACTGTGTGTGTGTGTGTGGGGGGGGGGGGGAAGGGGTATCCCCCTTTCCACCCCCCCCCCCCCGCTAGCTCGCCGAGGATCTCACATTGTCACATAAATGTGCCCCCGTCGAGATTTTGCCCCCCCCCCAAAAAAAAAACAAACAAACAAACAAACAACAACAACAACAAAACAAAAAAAAAAAAAACAAAACAAAAAACAAAAAACAACAACAACAACAACAAAACAAAACAAAAAAAAAAAAAAAAAAAAAAAAAAAAAAAAAACCAGAAGTGTTCCGGCGCGCTTGGTTACACTTAGGTATCTTATACATCAGAAACATTCATTGCGTTTTTCTACGCTCTACCCTCGTAAATACACGTATAATGATGGGCTCAAAGATCAAAGGGGATTTCACTGGATGATTGGGGGGGGGGGGGGATCATATTCCACCTCCACTAACAGTTGACTAAACTTTATATCTGCTGTGTCAGCTAAACAGCGACAGAGCACGTTTATACTTGACTTTGAACTTTGTGCCCTGTTTCCCTCCTGTACGTGACGTCAAAGATACGTTTTCTTCAAGTTGCCTGTTTATCTATGGCATCTACGACGAGACTGCGTTCATTTCTCCACTTCAGACTCTACACACAGCACTTTAGCGGGACGGACCCTCGCTGTCCACACGGTGAATCGTTACCCTGACTAAAACGCACATGTATACGGGGCCTATAGAAATGCGGTAAGTCTTGATTTCAGATGTGATCTGGATATAGTTTATTCTAGTTTTCACAGATAAAAGTGTAACAATGTTATAAATGAACAATCATAGTATTATATTGTGAAATATATAATATAAGCATGAACGATTATCACACCCTATACAACCGTGAGCTGTCTTGTGTAATACTGGTATCCAAACGATATCTGAACAAAAGAAAAAGAAAGAAACACGTGCTCGAGCCGCAGGCTCTCTCTAGTGTACATTGGTGCAAGCCTGTACACTAAGATGTGGGATGAGAGATACTTTCCATGTACTGAGATCCCGGGTATCATCTGACATAGAATATGGTCGTGATAATTCGGATGGGAGAAACGAAATCTGAGAAACTCGTCACTAACAGATAGGGTAGCATCTACTTTTCGCAGGTTAATCCCTGGAAACTCTTCGGCTTGAAACTGTTTCCGGAGAGGTTGCGTCGGGTGCGCTCATTACCAGCACCCCGACTTTTTACGGCGTCCTGATTGGTCGAAAGTCTGTTATCAGCCCGGGGTGTGAGGAAGTTTACCACAGAGAGGGGAAACCGGTTACCAGAGTGGTAGGAATAATGTGGCACTGTGTGATTCTTTATGGCAGTCCGGTGGAAAGATAGGCGCTGGTTTCACTTTTATGATGTGATCGTTTATACTTCATTTCAGCACGCACTTCATGAGAAATAAAATCACAAGCTGTCCAGAGGCTTAACCACAGAAAGCACCAATAAGGTGAGTGGCATATACAAAGCGGTTCCCTACTCGGCGTCATAAATAACTTATACAGAATATTTGCTCTTACTGAGTCATTCGCAGCACTCTAACAGCAGATTGCAGGAATATATGTCTTTATAGAATAATCTCCGGCAGAGACTTCTTGTATAGACAGTAAATACTCCGGAGTCGCAAAGAATACAAACAGAACATAGGCTTCCTAGGAGACATAGTCGACAATGGGCTTCATTCATAGTAGGCTACATTCACGTATCGAAGAATCAAGGAACAAAGGAACGGGAGAAGACAATATTTGTTGTTTAGTGTTATAGAGTATGATAGTGGAAACCACTAGAATAATGAAAAGATACATCATATACCAAGCATTAAGAACATTAGCATTCGTGATCAGTGGCGGATCGGGGGGGGGGGGGGCGCACTGGGCGCGCGCCTCCTCTTTAGTTTTATGTTAAAACAAAAGAAATAACAAGAAAAAATGGGGTGGGGGCGTGCCTCCCCTCCCCTTGAATTTTGTAAAGCCGTCTCCCCTTTACAAAAGTCCTGGATCCGCCCCTCGTGATGGTCTCTAAAGTTATACGACGGGATCAGAGCGTGGCAGACTAGATTAGAACCACAAACATGGAAAGAAATTCCATGTTAACATTTGAGTCCACGAGCATTACATTGTATATAGCTTCGTTACCAGAGGTGACAGCTGACTCCTTCATATTATTTCATTATAATATTGTTGCACCTTTCACACATAACCCGTGCCTAAAAATTCGTTTCACCTGACATGCAGAATCTGCGAATCCAAAGGAGACGAACCTGTCAATTCTACACAGGAGGTCAATTTTTGATCCTGAGCCATACGCATTAACTCATATAATACGATGGCAGCACACGATATGGGAGCTGTCACCGAAAGAGTGGAAGCAAAACTTTGTCTCTCGGAGGCAGATGGGAATAGCAGGCTACAGCAGCTGACCCGGGAATTCATCGGGAAAGGACCGCCACCGGAGTTCGGGAAAAGTTTGCGGGACCAGGAATTTTGCTTCTCGCCCGGGGTTCATCCTTTGAACAACGGATCTTTCGGAGCGGTTCCGCGGAAAGTGTTTGATATTCAACAGAGGTATGTTGGAGTATAATTCAGTTCTCATGGATGGCGCTTGATTTCATGAAAAGACATAACAACTTAAATCCTTTTCATATTATGATACAATATTTATCGGAACATGTAGCAGATTTTCATCCTAATAGATAATCATTCAAATTCCCCTTGCATTCGATCCCATGGAATCAACAAAAAGCAAACAAACAAACAAACAACAAACAAACACATAAATTCTCTTTTAAAAATTTGTTTTAAGTGTAAGTTTTGTCGATAGGTGATGTTGATGGTACTGTAAAGTTACGACGTCCATACACATGCTGGCATTTGTAAAACTTCTTGCTGCTTTTCCTTCAAAAATATTCGAGCAAGAACTATTTTCAAATTTCATTTAAAACAATATTATGCATACATGGCAAGGTGCCATTTTTACCGTTTTCAACTTAGTATAAGAGGTACTAATTATGAGTTGTAAGTATTGCAAAGCTGTCCGCTTAAAGAAATGACTACAGTCCTAATTGCTACTGGATTGAAGTATCTGACCTTAAAGATACAATGATCATAGAACACCGAGGAATATCAGACATTTCACTTTTCGAAGTAGAAATGCTACCATTTTACCGTAACTTCAGTCATGTTTCACATAATTACTGAATTACCCAAAACAAGACGTGGTAACGATTATTTCTCTCTTTAAAGTTTCCTGAAATTTACTCCACCTTCAGAAGAACCAAGCTAGATAATCATTGTACTGAAACTCACATTTTCAAGTTCAAGTTCCCAGTCTATTTCAACAAATTCGATAAAAACACAAGTTTAAAGGCAGTCATCGGAAACACATGCATGCATACCGAAAAGTATTCAAGGAAGGTGTAGTATTTATTGGTAAAATGTATGCTACAGAATGACACGAAAGCTGAAATACTGGATGGAGGAAAATGAAGCAATACTACAGGCAACTAACCTTTCGAGGCTGATTCCACCAATAAATTGATTTATATACATTTAAAAAAATCTATCATGTAAACGAAATTAATTGCAAAATGTTGTAAGAACAGGTCTACATTGACATGAGGATAAAGGAAGAAAAAAAAAATCCAGTATCAAGCAGAATAGAGCAAAACCGCTCGACAAGAGTAAGCTATTCGTCTCTTTAATAGTCTGACGCAATACACCACATATCCACCTTGCCATACACTTTAATTTTTTCCCCCAGTAAACTTTATTTCTGAATCCATGTACAAATACAAAATAATGAAAATGTGTCACAATCACTTTGACTTTGTTAACAAAATTAAGCAGAACAATCATGAAAGTTGCATTTTGGAATAAGCAATTCATATAAACACGCTCGCACTCGCACACACACAAACACCCCTCCCCCCCCCCCCCCACACACACAAACACAAGTACTGTATATAAAATGTATGTATATAATATATATACGTGAAATATATGAAATAAAGGAATATATGAAACATAGGAATTTTGTATTTCAAATAAGTTTTGTAACTCGATAGCTACATTTCTAAATTTTGTTGCTCTTGTGTGTCTGTGGCAGGCTGATGCAAGAAAGGGAAGCTAACGCCGAATCGTGGTATGTTCACGAGGCCAAGTCTCTCTACGAGGCCGCCATCAGCCGCGTGGCCGAATTCGTCGGCGCCAAGTCGGAGAACATCGTGCTGGTAGAAAACTCAACGTTTGGTAGGTGACACGCCATATATATGGCGCCCATGAAACAGAAGAAGAATCGTTTCTCGCTGCTAAAATGCAGTATTCTTGTCAACAGCGTCAGTGCTCACACCCGATTGGTTCTTTCCTGGCTGCTGCCATAGCAATTACAGTTGTTTGTTTCAACTTATAATGACTTTAAACTCGTTATACAATATAAGTCCCCGGATGGCATAGATGCCTACTCATTAAGTGTTATTAAAATCACTGCAGTGCACTACATCTACACGTAACACACCCAAATTTTTCAGCGATGAGGTATAGCTATACAAACAGAATTCATGTTGTCAAGTACGTCTCCATCAATAGCGGCCGAAACAAACTGAAATACGCATTAATGGTATTTCTCTGAAGTACCGAAATAAATGGGGTTACTCTATCTCCTTAAGATATCAAAATGCGGATGGACTGTAGTTCCTCGGGTATGTCTAATTTTTGTCAGCCATGGGAGATTCGGTTCCGTTCTGAATATTGCATACTATACATGAAATCATGACGTATACCAAATATTAATCTAACAATTATGTTCATCTCGTATGATATAATACTGTGAAATCAAGACACAACTTGATCCATTTTCCTCGTACAGCGACAAACAGCATCCTCAGGTCCTTTCCATTTAAGACTGGTGACCAAATCTTGGTGACAAGTCTCACCTACGGCAGTGTTCTGAGGACCGCAGAGATATGCAACCATTTTCGGCCAGGTAAACTCTATACGAATTTAGGAGTGCGAAGGAGTTTGTTCTTCTTCCCGTCTAGGTTATCGTTAAATTTTGATCTATTTACGCTATCACAAATTAAAGGAAGGAATCTAAGCTTATAAGCAGATAAGCAAGCAACTACCCACCAACTTTTTTTAAGTAGTATCCGGAGGCAGAGGGAAGATTAGAATATTAAGTAGGCCTACTTTGCTTAACATACGTTGCCGTTGCTACCAAAGGAGTTGGTCCTGGGATCTGAAGATTGGGAGATATTTTTCACAACACGAGCCACAATAGTTCACGATCGTTCACCAAAGCTCAGGATAGAACACCATAATCATAAATCAAGGATATCATTTGTTACTTTGAATTAAGTAATCCCATTAGAAGTAATGCAATCTGTACTGTTTTACGTCAAGAGCACAAGATGACTGTTAGAAAGCTGTGTCCAATCTCTCAAACGGCGTGTCCTTCTCTTCTACGATAGTTTTTTTTTTTAGTTTTTTTTTTTTTTTTTTGGGGGGGGGGGGGAATTAAGGCAAAAACTTCCCATACACCAAGTCACAATGATGTATACCTGATCCCATTCTTCCTGTTTCGTCTTCATAGATTTACACACAGTACACGCAGTACACACTTGACCTAATTCAAAAGCCTAAATAATATTACATCGATCACGTTTTTTTTTTTCTAACTTGTGTGAGCGCTGTCAATAATTGTGCCTTCAAAAAACTCGCGCTATGGCAACCAAGCGTTTATGATGCAGTGTGTAAGGTTTACTTAGTATACCGTACCGCGTACATACCAAAACAAGGCAGTTTAGTACTACACTGCAAAAGTCCGGTGTTAAATATGAATCACCGAGCTGGTGTTAAATTTTCGGCGCTCATTTGTGGTGTTGGATCAACACCTCCGGGTGTCACTTCCAAAATATAGAATTGCTTTTTGAATAGTTTCTTAGTTACTGTTTTTCTTTTTGATTTTGAACTTCAACACGACAATCAAGAATTTTCCGATAAAGTACTTGATTTTTGAAAAAAAGGTGTGAACAAATTTACACCACAGTAACACCAGTTGGTGTGGTCTCCTATTGAAGCTGGGCGGGTGTTATACCATTGACATTAACACAAGCAATATCAATTCAACACCATGCTGTGTCATTGTTAAATTAATACCAGCGCAGTGTCAAAATATCACCAGCTAGTGTCAAATTAACACCACGAAGTGCCAGGTGAACACTTTTCAACACCATCACAACATACTTTCTATACACCTGTGAGTGTGGTCCTCTATTGACACTTGATCGGTGTTAGATTTAACACCCGTGGTGTTAAATGTAACACCTATGTTGTTGCAGTGTATGAGGCGTGTGGGTACTATCAGGAAGAAGGTATTTGATTGCTGAATATGCTCTCGCTTTCAACCAATCAGAGTTGATGAGTTATCAATAGAGATGTATTATGATAAAGTTTATGGTATTAATCTAACCTGTGCTGCTAAAATTTCATCAAATCGTGTAGACATCGGGGTTGTGAAAATCGACATCCCCTTCATGAATACCACGGCCAAGGAGATCATTGATCTCCACATCCGAGCCCTGGACGACAACCCCCGGATCGTGCTGGCTTTGATTGATCACATCACCAGCTCGTCGGCCATCCTCATGCCCATCCGAGAGCTGATCGCTGCCTGCCGCAGCCGCGGGGTCATCACCGCCATCGACGGGGCCCATGCTCCAGGACAGTTGGCCCTGAACTTGGAGGAACTTGGGGCTGATTTCTATAATGGTGATTAACGCCGATTTTGTCACATTTTATCTTGAATATCCATAAGAAAAAGTAACCACAACCTGTTATGGTGTTAGTTAAGTTTGATGTCTGAATAAACATGGAAAATCGCATGTTATATAACTTTGTATCACAAAAATACACGTTCAATACACGTTCAATGGAAAATTGCAAGGTGATGACATCATCAGCTCACTCATACTGTTCGAGAAGTGTTTTGCAAAAGAAAGTAAATCTTCATAATTTCATAACTTTCAGAATCTTTATCCGATTTTACTCACATTTTCGTTGTAAACCTTATAGAACTTTACTCTTCTTTTCCGACATCTTTCACCTTGGCTGGATTTTCCCTTTAACACTTTCTGTGCCAGGGACTTTGTACAGTGTGTACAACACTATGACTATGGGGTTTTCTGAATCAATCAGCACACAAAGTGTTAATGACTGCCAAATCAATATAGATGCAGTTATAACTGCATCTATAGGATGGTTAGCACTCCTATATAAACTTCTATTTTGATTGATCGCACCACAAAACGTTTCGTGTTATTTTTCGTATCTTTGTATGTGATGAAACTGTCAGGAAATATACACAAGTGGTGTTTTGCCCCTCGAGGTTGCGCACTTTTCTACGTTCACCCGAAGCATCACCCCTGGATACGACCCATTATGACGTCACACTCTGTACTTCACCCCAACCTCCATAAACGCTTTCACTTCGTGGGTACCCGGGATTACATTCCGTTTTATGTGGCTCCCAGCGCTATCGCCTTCCACTCGTACCTCGGAGGTTTGGTTAGTACATGTATCAGGAATGCCTGCTTCTAACTCGTATATGGCACAGCACTGGCAAACTCACAAGAATTGTCTGGATGTGACGTCAACCTATTCAATGTTTACTCCTGCATACTCCGACATAATGATTTCATGTGCAGAGTTTCATGGCAAAACGAATTAACTCCATTCTTGTCAAGTTGAGATATTTGTAATAAAAGCTGCTTAAAAAACAAAAAATAAGAAGAAAATACAAGATATTTTAAATCATAACTTCTAGAATATTCCTCGTTATGTCACAAGTGAGGTATTACTGGAAAGGTTTAAATTTGCTTTATCTGATGATGGACTTACTTTGAAATATTCGAAAATGGTGCTTAGCTCATTTTGCAATAAAACTCTTCATCTATACTTTTCCGTATAACTTTCGAACATCAAAACGCAGACAATTACTTTGTAGAATACAAATCGATCACATACAGATATGTCACCATTAAACCAATGTGCAGAAAGTATGTTTTTGGTACAATTAAAAACCACGAGGGAAAAAGTACCTTTTGGTACATGTACATGTTGTACCATAGATGCAGAAAATTCGAAAGTCCTGGAGAAATCCACTGTCATCTGGATGCGACAAAAAACGTTTCTGTCTTGACCACGAAAGATATCCTTGGACAAGAACGAAATGCAAGTACTCTGAGAGTAAAAATGACCATTCTCAGAGAGAGTGATAATCATGATATGTTTTTAATTTTCATCAATATGTATTTCTTTTTTCAGCTTCGTTTATTCATTTAGTCAATTCTTAATCTATTCAATTATGTAGTTATCAATTGATTCATCTATTTTATTTCATTGATCTAGTTTTGGTCATACACTCATTCATTTATTCATTTTTCAATTACATCTTTTCTCTTTTTCTTCTAAAGGAGAAAATAATCGACTACAACTCGAAGCTGGTTACTTGGGCTGCCAATATGCTGGCTACTGCTTGGAAAACGAAGTGGCTCGAGCGCGAGTCGGCGTTGAGGGCGCCCAATATGTGCCTCGTCACCCTTCCGACAACACCTCGGTTGACGGAGTACGCGGATACTGGCTCCGACGGCCATGTGAAGTTCTGCCTAGACATTGCCCAGGAGACCGGTGTTGCCATTTATGTGGTAACCGATGGCGCGCAGAATCTGTATGTTCGGCTGTCCGCTCAAGTCTATAACGACCGTGAAGAGTACTACGTGCTTCGTGACGCTGTAATCAAAGTACTGGGCGTGGCGCAGGACTAGCGTCCCAAACTTAGTTCATTGCCATGTAAATATCCTTACTTCTTCCGACATTTAGATTTAATACATGCACATGTGTATATTGTGCGATAAGCTGGTATTTCGATGAGTTTAATGCGTTAGAAAATGCGTAAAAAATACACAGTAGGCCTATTTGTCTATTTCACATGGAGAAAAAAAGCTATCAACTACTGAAAGTACACGACATTCATCATATTATCACCTTATCCTTTCCAGTTCAACGGAATTTGTGTTAAAATATTGGCAGTAAAAATATTCCCCCTGCTTTATCACTCGAGCAACCATCTCAAAATTTTCCTGCTAGGCAAAGAAGCAAACGAGAGGCTAGGCATAACCCATGTGTTCAGTTCAGTTCAGTTCAGTTCAGTTTTTATTTCTGCATTTCAAAATCAATACAAATCAACAAAATACTTACATAGTCATTTACACAGCTAATATTCGTAACGTTTGGTTCTTACATACATTTTCTTTTTTCAAGAACGAATATCATATATGAAAGGAAGCAATAGGAAATGATAAAAATGAAATGCAGTGGACCATCATCATAAGCTAAGCTTGACGAGGAAGATGGCCCCAGGTAAAGAGATACATAAAGAAAATCTTGCCACTCACTGAGTGGGGGGTAATTGTGCGAAGGGCACAATAAAGAGATACATAAAGAAAATCTTGCCACTCACTGAGTGGGAAGTAATTGTGTGAAGGACGTGCGGTGCAGTGCGGTGTGCATTGTGTTGGGATGAATCTTGGTTTGTACGTTGAGTGTTATTTTGTGTATCAGTGTGATGAGGTGAATGTTACTTCAGTTATGGCCGTGAACTCATTGTTTAGGGTGTTTGTTGACCAAGTGGTATGAATATTTAAATGTCAGAAGTATACTGGATTATGAGGGTGTTTTTTAGTTCTCGTTTGAAAATGTTCAACGACGTACATTGTTTTAAATTAGGGGGTAAAGAATTCCAAATATCTGGTCCATTATGTTTTAATGATTTTTGAGCTAAAATGATCCTGGGGTTTTCGAGATGGTAATCGGACGACTGACGTTTTGGATATGAATGAACGGTGGAATTTGGAGTGAAGAAACCATCAAAAATTTTTGGAAGACAATTATATGTATATTTATACATAAAAACAGCAGTTTGAAGGTGTGAAGATCCTCAATTTTCAATGTTTTTAGTTGACGAAATAGGGGATTGGATGGGGATAAGTAACGGGAATTGGTAATCAAACGTACAGCACGTTTTTGGAGGGTAAGAATTGGATTAATTTTAGTTGAGCCACAGTTTCCCCAAACGATATTGCAGTATGTGATATGTGGTAAGATCAATGCATTATATACAATAGTCAGGGAATTTTGAGAAATGAAGTTTTTCAGTCGATATAAAATTCCTACAGTTCTTGAGACAGACGTGTGGATATTATGAATGTGATCGTTCCAAGTTAAACTCGAGTCAATTATAATTCCTAAAAATTTAGTAGATTTTACTTCAGTTAAGGATAATCCATCAATATTAATAAAATCATTATAACTGTTGTTAATGTTCTGTGAAGCAGTAGGTTTGAAACGTATAAAATTTGTTTTTGAGATATTAAGGGATAATTTATTACATATAAACCATTGGGAGACTTTGTCTATTTCCGTGTTCAGAGTCAACGGCGTAAATCCGTACTGAGGAGTGGGGGGGATGATTGGCGATAGTCACCATCACCACGATTACAAGCCCATAACCGGACCGGCGCAGCCCTGGGGAGGGGGGGGGGGGGAAGCTTGCCCCCCCCCCCCACACACACACACACTTTACAGGGATCAAATGTCCCACTCCTTTCCATGCAAAGTGGGAGGGAAGTGGCAGCAACAATATGACGACTTTTTGGTCTTGTTTTTGTTTGTTTGTTTGTTTTTTCTTGTCAGCCGACTTTCGGCGGAGAATCAGACCTTAAAAGTACGAAGAATTTTTTGTTGTTGTTTCTCTTGTCTTTTGATGTTCTTTCTTCTAGACTGACAGGCGATTTTGACCCCCCCCCCCCCTTTCAAAAACGTAGCGCAGCCCTGAATAATGCCCAACTAAATTCAATAAAATTATAATAAGGATATCCATTTCTTGAATAACGCAGTAGATATTTTCCTGTAGCTATTAATTGTATTCTTCAATTTTCTTGATTTAAGTCATCACAGGGGCATCGTTCCGTTTTAATGATGGGGGATAGGGGAGGGACTTTGAGTTTGAATATCTGTGCGAGGGAGTGGAGCGGCCTGGGGGAGGGTGTGGGGAGGGGGTTTCCCCCTCCCATGCAGACGAGGAAAATTTGGCATTTTCAGACCTCAAATTCAGCGATCTGGTGCACACTTTTGGTAAAATTTGGGATCTTTTTCCTATAAAGAAAAACAAGTAAGAAAAAGAAATATTCATAGATAATTGAATGACTACATCGTGGTATTTCAGCTCTTGCTCCGCCTGTGCGACATCACTGTGAAGTAGTGGGGCCTATCACCGGCGTAGCCAGGATTTGATCTTAGGGAGAGCGGTTAGATGCGAGGGAGAGATGCGAGCGAGGGGGGAGGGTGTGTGAGAACTTTTTGCATATTGATGTTGTAAATGGTGCAATTTGATTCATTTTTTTTTTTGCGTGTTCTATCGACTTGAAACAGTCCAACATGTTTAAGGCAGCAGTACATTTTATGTAGATTATTATTGAACAATTTTGCCTAAATGGTATCATTTAGAGAAACTTCTTGTCTTAATTCTTACACTGAAGATCATGAACGCGATCATGAATTTTGACATTGTACAGTCCAAAAGCGGCCGTTTGTAGCTATATATTTTTTTCGCTTTGGAAATTAAGGGGGGGGGGGCACACCAGGCGCATTTGCTGGCAATTTAATATCATCAGGAGAATGACATAACGATTAAATGCGAGCGAGCGAAGCGAGCGAGCTTGAAAATTTTGACATTTTACAGTCCCCAAACTGCTTTTTGTAGCTACATTTTTTCGCTTGCAATTACTCGGCAGCAACATCAGGAGAATAGCATAGCGATTAACGCGAGCGAGCGAAGCAAGCGAGCTTGAAAATTTTGACATTGTACAGTCCCAAAACGGCAGTTTGTAGCTATATTTTTTCGCTTAAGAAATTAAGGGGGGTGGGGCGCACCGGGCGCAACTGCTGGCAATTACTGGCAGCAACATCAGGAGAATGACATAAACATTATATGCGAGCGAGCTTGAAAATTTTGACATTTCACAGTCCAAAAACTGCCGTTTGTAGCTATACCTTTTTCGCTTTGAAAAATAAGGGGGGGGGGGGCGCACCGGGCGCAACTGCTGGTAATTGCTCGGCAGCAACATCAGGAGAATGGCATGACGATTAAATGCGAGCGAGCGAAGCGAGCGAGCTTGAAAATTTTGACATTTTACAGTCCCAAAACTGCTTTTTGTAGCTACATTTTTTCGCTTTGAAAATTAAGGGGGGGGGGGGGCACCGGGAGCAACTGTTGGCAATTACTCGGCAGCAACATCAGGAGAATAGCATAGCAATTAAATGCGAGCGAGTGAAGCAAGCGAGCTTGAAAATTTTGACATTGTACAGTCCCAAAAAGGCAGTTTGTAGCTATATTTTTTCGCTTAGGAAATTAAGGGGGGTGGGGGTGCACCGGGCGCAACTGCTGACAATTACTGGCAGCAACATCAGAAGAGTGACATAAGGATTAAATGCGAGCGAGCTTGAAAATTTTGACATTTCACAGTCCCCAAACTGCCGTTTGTAGCTATATCTTTTTCGCTTTGAAAAATAAGGGGGGGGGGGGACGCACCGGGCGCAACTGCTGGTAATTACTCGGCAGCAACATCGGGAGAATGACATGACGATTAAATGCGAGCGAGCGAGCTTGAAAATTTTGACATTGTACAGTCCCAAAACGGCAGTTTGTAGCTATATTTTTTCGCTTAGGAAATTAAGGGGGGTGGGGGTGCACCGGGCGCAACTGCTGACAATTACTGGCAGCAACATCAGAAGAGTGACATAAGGATTAAATGCGAGCGAGCTTGAAAATTTTGACATTTCACAGTCCCAAAACTGCCGTTTGTAGCTATATCTTTTTCGTTTTGAAAAATAACGGGGGGGGGGGGGGCGCACCGGGCGCAACTGCTGGTAATTACTCGGCAGCAACATCGGGAGAAAGGCATGCCGATTAAATGCGAGCGAGCGAAGCGAGCGAGCTT